>NC_071277.1:12954823-13254823 GCF_023375685.1 Ictalurus furcatus | reverse complement strand
TCAGAGGGGACTGGATGTTGGAATGTAGAGAACTACAGAACTCCTGTGAGCCACATCTGCGTTACCTGTCCAGTGCTGGAAAATGTTTTGGGGTGTCGGGCCAGACATTCACTGCATGTTTTTAGCCTTCGACATTGATCAGGGACACGGGGAGTGGGAAAGCATGGGGAATGGCCAATAGGACAGCCAATTCTGGGAGGGGACAAAAAAAAAAAAGACATAAAAGAACAGTAACAACATAGGCATATTGAGTGAATGTTTTGACTCCCAGTGGGCCTTTAAAAATGAACTCATTCAGTATTCAAAGTTTCAATACTTCAATTCAAACTTCTCTAATCTTCAATCTGTACCTCTCTGCTGTGTCTGAGGAAGTGCAGCTACCCCTGCACCACACACAGCTGCCTGTGCTGTTGTTACAGGCCTCGAGTGTAGGCAGAATAACACAGGGATCAGATGGTACAGTGAGGGTGATCAAACGCCCCAGCATGACCCCGTTAAATCCACCTGATAAGAACAGGCGATTCCCCCAACTGGTCATGGCCAAGGAGATGGATTGATTAACAGGTTCACCGACTGAAGATACTGCAGCAAGAAAAGAGCAAATAAAAAAATGTCAATTCAGTGAGAAGAATCATTTGCATTTGTCTGCAGGTAGTGTATGGTACAACTGATGCCAGAAAAACATATCAATATCAGTTATCAACTTGTAAGTGCACTTCAAAAGGGTGGCATCATTAGCAAGTGACTACTGATTTCCTAAGTAAATATTTGTAAACGAGTAGATAGAGAGAGAAAGTGATTGGTACATGAACAGTTTAACAATTGGTTTAACAGATACCCACTAGGACTTATTGCCGAAACTGAAAAGCATTTACACTCATCGAACAGTTTATTAGGAACAATTTACTAATACTGGGTATAGTATACAGTGCTAACACTACACTAATACTCCCTTTGCTCTCAAAACCACCTTAATTCTTCATAGCATGCATTCCACAAGATGTTGGAAACATTCCTTTGAGATTCTGGTCCATGTTAACATGATTGCACCATGCAGTTCCTGTAGATTTTTCAGGTGCACTTTCATGCTATATGGTAGAATCACCGATTCTACCACATCCCAAAGGTGTTCTACTGGATTCAGATCCGGTGATGTGGGAAGGCCACTGAAGAACAATGAACTCATTGATTGAGTCGACTTTTCTTTATAACATGGTGCATTATCATGCTGGAAGTAGCCATTAGAAGATGGATAAATTGGTGCCATGAAGGGATGCACATGGTCCGCAACAATAATCAAGGCTGTGGCATTCAAGCAATTGAGATTCATGAGACCAGGCTACATTTTTACAGTCTTCGACTGTCCAGTTTTGGTAAGCCTGTGCCCTCTGCAGCCTCAGCCGTCTGTTCTTGGTTGATGGAGGTGGAACCCGACGTGGTCTTCTGCTGTTGTAACCCATCTGCCTCATTGTTTGACGTGCTGTGCATTCTGAGATGTTTTTCAGCTCCCAACAATTGTACAGAATGTTCATCTAAGTTACTGTTCCCTCTCGGTCAGCTCGAACCAGTCTGGCCATTCTCCATTGACCTCTCTCATCAACAAGGTGCTTCTGTCCACAGAAAAGCCACTCACTGGATGTTTTTTTTTCTTTATTGCACCATTCTGAGTAAACTCTTTTGTATGTGAAAATCCCAGGAGATGAGAAGATACAGAAATACTCAAACCAGCCCATCTGGCACCAACAATCATGCCACGAGCAAAATCACTGAGATCACATTTTTTCCCATTCTGATGGTTGATGTGAACATGACCTGAAGCTGCTGGCCCATATCTGCATGATTTTATGCATTGCACTGCTGCCCCATGATTGGCTGATTAGATAATTGCATGAATGAGTAGGTGTACAGGTGTTCCTAATAAAGTGCTCAGTGAGTGTATATGTATTACAAGTAGAACAGCTGTATAGTGTGTGTATGTGTGTATAAGGATGTTTGTGATAAGTCACCTGGCTGTATCCATGTGTTGCAATTGATCTGATAGAGGTACACACTGTTGCTGTAATCTTCTGCTCCTGTCCGCCCTCCAACAATCACCATTGTGTCTTTCAGAAGGGCTGCCGCATGGAAGAAATGCGAGGGAGGCTGTAGGGGGAAAAGCACACTAATTAGGCCAAGGATGACCTTATTCTCAGACATTGCTAATGGGCGAAAGGTGAATTTCTTTAGACTTGTCTGTTCAGTAACCTTGTTTCCCCGGGATGGGACCAGTAAAGACCAGGTGAGGTTGGGGTAGTAAAGGGTGTAAAGTTCTCCAGAAGGTTCTACTGCCTCCACATGGAAACGGTAACCTCCAAACACATATACAGCATCAGTCTGCTCATGATAGACTGCAGAATGTCCGTAAAGACCTGCGGGGAAAAACAATTTACTCCAGATTAAAACTTGTATCCACGCCAAGAGAGTGACCATCATGCCCAAGGATATTCAGCTGGAAACATTCAAGACAAGATATAGTCTAGCTTCAAATTCAGACATGATCTTTTAGTGTCCAGTGTCAAGATTTTACCTGTAGGTGGTGTGCCGGTGTGTGGCAATACAGTCCAGTTCCCAGACTGTGAATTAAACTCTAGTAAGTGGTGATTGAAACCATTCTCTTCAGAGTATCCTCCAATCAGTAGCACAGAGGAGACTCTGCGCACTGTCAGAGTGTGACCAGCCACAGGGGGCAGCACTGAACTCTAAAAACAAAATTATCAGTTGAAAACAGATTTTTTTTAAATAATGGAAAAGCTGGAAACCTTTTAAAACATATCTAATGTTCCATACCTTGTACTCTGTCCACATCAGACTACTAAGATTGAGGCTCCATGTGTCATTCATAACACTGTTTGGTGTTACCCCCCCCACCACAATCATTAAGTGGTGATTGTCTGTCTGAGTATTAGACATATGGTCATGAATGGCTACCACAACAGAGGCATGATGGTAGCGGGGCAAGGGTCCAGATCCATCCTCCCCTGAACTGGTAAGCATCTGAGTCCAGCGGTGCTCTTGTACAAAGTACCTAAGCCAATCCACACATGATTTTAGAATACACATGCAAACAAAGGATAAACCAATGAGTAATCACCATTATGCCATAGTGCTGTTGAATTCTCCAATCTTATTTATCAGAAGTTGTTGATTAATTTTCAGTAATAGTCTGACAGTAGTGTAAAGGTTAAAAATAGGCTGTGTCTTTCATTATTAAATAATGATGTGTAAATCATTATTAAAAGGAATGAAACACTTGGAAAAGAATCAACTTTCAGGGTGGTAACAGTAACTTCACTTCGCACCAGGCCACATCACACATCCTAATTACATCATATTACAATCTACTTTGTCACATATCTTAAAATTGTTCATACCTGTAAACATTTCCCAGAATTCCCTCTGAGAGAGAGAGGCCACCATACAACCAGAGTGTGCCCTGGGGCCCAGAAACTAGCGAGTGCCCCATTCTCTGGAGAAACCTGTAAGATGGATTCTGTGGGCATGGAGGAGGGAAAAAAAAAAAAAGGTAATTTGAAGATGGCCTGAACAATGTTAATATCTATGCAGTTTTAGCACTGTTCATCATAAAAAATATCAACTTACTGTAGAAAATTGAATGACCAAATCAATGAAATATAATACATAATACAGCTATTCATGTTTTTCATATGATACTTGTTAGACACAGTTACATATACACATACACACACACACACACACACACACACACACACATACACATATACAGTTATATATATATATATATATATATATATATATATATATATATATATATATATATAACTGTATATATATATGTAACTGTGTGTATATATATATATATATATACATACATATAGACACTCTAAGTGCTTTACATAGTACTGGGGTGTAGCATCCCCCTGGATGATGCGATGACAGCCATAGTGCATCAGAACACCCACCACACACCAGCTATTGGTGGAGAGGAGAGGAGAGTGATGTAGCCAATTTAGGGATGGAGATTATTAGGGGGACATGATAGATAAGGGCCAGTGGGGGAATTTCACCTACTTAATGGGATTTTTAACGACCACAGAGAGCCAGGACTTCGGTTTAACGTCTCATCCGAAAGACAGAGCTGTTTTTACAGTACAGTGTCCCCATCACTATAGGCCCCACACAGACCACAGGGTGAGCACCTCCTGCTGGCCTCCCTAATACCATTTCCAACAGCAACCTTAGTTTCCCCCAGGAGGTCTCCCATCCAGGTACTGGCCAGGCTCAACCATGCTTCGCTTCAGTGGGAAACCAGGCAAGAACTGCAACTTTCAGGGTTAGTCTCTCTTTTGTCAAAGCAATCCAGTATGCAAATTCACACTCTCTCTGTGTTTAGCTAACATGCAGGAATAGGTATGCAGATCATCATGAATACGGCAATGAACTTATAATGGAGTCATAGATAAATTGAGGGAACACATCAGGGTTCACTCCATCTCTTCATAGAAAGGGTTTGAGTGAGATGTCTCACCACTGTGAGCTGTGTATCCAGCAGATTCTCCCACACCAGGCTGCTTGCATCTGCGACAGACGAGCAGTCAGATCCGGCCCAGCCAGGAGTGCAAACACACACTCCAAGAGTCTGCAAGAATATAGGAGAATAAGGTCACCTAAAATTATCATCAGTGGCCTGACAATTAGCTGTTCCTCAAGAACACATTGACAAGGTTTATTCGCAAAATCTGCAGGTAGACGTACTTAGATTTTAAGATTCCAGATCTTACCATAAGATTTTCCTTACCATAGAAAGGCTTACGTGTAGCACCTAAGTGTTTTTCACCTTAAACTGAACGAACGTAAAAAGGCATTTATTTTCATTAAATCTCAAACATGTTATTTGGTGAACTGAACACACTTTTGACTACAATTACAATAAAGGTTACCAGCTTTCTTTCACAAATATGGAAAAGACAAGGGCCGAAAAAGAGGGGTCATAACATCTTGTCACAATGCTTCCAGAGACAACATTGCTTTTCCATACACAAATTCAAAAGCACATCAGCCATCAATATGCTTAAACTCTGTGTGTCATGACACAAATGTGCTTCAGAGCAAAAATATAAACCAGGCTTCACACACTCATTCACAAATTTTACACAATAATCAATGCTACACAGACAGTAACCAGAATTCAGAATCAAACCGCCACTACCTGCTGCACTACCATGCCATCTTGGTCTTCTGCTGCTCTTATTAATTTCTACACTTTAAATCATTGATTGTTCATGAGCTACATATACTGCAATTGAATATTCCCCTTTAACATATCAGTTAATAAACAATGGATTGCTCCTAAAAAGAAAGTTAGATTGTTTCTACTTCAGTGCAATTTTATGGTGTTTTACTATTCATCATGGTACCCGTGCAGACATTAACAAAAAAAAACCATTAAACTCATCCCAGGAAAGTAAAAATCTAAATGGACAGGTAATTTTCTTGCAAGGACAGTTGCAATACTGCGGTAGCTGTTTATCTACTGTAAAACAAGGCACTTGTTAACATTCAATCTCACCAAGTTACAGATGCCTCGTCCCTCTCTAGTGCCACAATCCCCTGGGCAGATGGGCCAATCACAGAGTGGTCCACCGTATCCATTGGGACACTGGCAGATCCCGCCTCGGCACTGAGCAAAGCCCTGGCATTCTGATGACCCATCAAGGCCCTCACCAAGTACTTCCTCAGTGCAACGCCGCACCCAGAAGGAGGCATTAAAACCCTGAGGATGAACCGAAGACACATTCGCCTCAAAGTAGACTGAGATCACACCTGAAATGATTGACAGAAGTTATTATAATTATAAAAAAATATTTTTTACAGCAAATTTAAAGCAGATTCAAAGACAAAAATAGATCTTCCATGCAACTTAAAAGGTATGAAAATGTAGCAAAATTAATTACCAGATGTGGCTTCTACAGTGATTGGTTGATTACGGGTTGTGCCACAAAAAGCTCCAATCAGGTTGTGATCCGAATGCATCACACCATTGCTGAGAAAACGTGGCAGGCCATCGAATATGTACACGTATGAGTTCTGTGCAATTTTTTAAAAAAACATGCACATAATTTAGAACATTTTACAATGTTATATCTTTTCTGATGCAGCATTTAATTCACGTGTTGCTTTGATATAGGATATTGCACTTACTGTGCAATGTGTATAAGAGTCTGGATGCAGGGTCAATGCCACAGGTGGGCACATCTGGCTTGGCAGGCATGGTGCCAGATCCTCAGAGACAGAGAGAACCCACAGGCAGTGTGAGAGACCATCCTGGCCTCCTGCTGATCCATGCCAACCAAGAGAGGACGAGAGGGGCAGTAAGGAGGAAGACGACGAAGAAAGGGCAACTGAGCGACCTTGACACTGCCTGAAACATGTGCCATTGTTCCTGAAAAAAAAATGAAAGATGACATTTTAAATATGGCTTTAAATTAAGTTGTATTGAATTTCTTATCCAGAAAAACCTAAGAAAAAAACATGAAATTCCTTGCCCTTATTTCCTCTGCCCTTTAGTCGAATATTACTAGCTGTGTACCTGTTAGCTTTTTATTTATCTTGTGAAAACTGTCAAAAATTGTCAATTGACAATCATGAGATAATGCTGGTGTCTCACCGGGGGTCTCCGTAGTAGCCAGGCAAGCAGAACTCGCAGTGTACTCCATGGGTATGGTGCGTACAGTAGCACTGGCCTGTTTGATTGTGGCAGAATCCCTGCAGTGGGTCACCATGCCCATTACACTCGCATTGCACACAGCCTCCTCCGCCGGCCACTGCTGAACCAAAGCTACCGGGCCGACAGTATTCACAGTGCAGTCCTGTGGTCCAATCTGGAAATAAATAAATAAATAAAATAAAGGATGCCCAGTGAAGGTTCACTAATGTACACACATCATAAGAGGGCAGAGAACAGAATAGAGTAGGTATTCACCCTGGCATTGGTCGCAGATTCCTGGTGCCGTGATGCAGGTGCTGTGGAAGTTACAGCCGCAATCAACGTCACACTCCACACCACTCAATACCAAAGTGGCCGGGTCCGAAGTCCAACCCAGAGAGCACTCGCACTCAAAAATTGGACTGCCACTGCACTTGCCCTCACGACATTCATTATAACATCTAAGAAGCAGGAAGACAACCAAACATAGCCATAAACACATGGTGATACTAATTCCCTTATTATATCTTAGAAGGGCTTAGCATTGGGATGACACACAACGCTAACACACCATACATCTGGGATACAAACAAACTTGGCATGATAACTAGCCAACTAGCCATAACTGGCTAAACTAACTTAACAATCTTCCTGTGTGGTGTAAAATAAGAAAGGACAAACATTTAATGGCTTGAGTTTTGGGTAGTTCAAATTCTCTCAAATGTCTTGAACTCATACTACAGAGAATATCAAATGGCAGCATGTTTTCTCTTGCTGCAACCCATTCTCAAACATGTTTTACAACAGGGGTGGACAAATCCCTAGCCTAGCAAGTTTTTTCGAAGTTGTGTGGCAGACAAGTGTGTGATGCCTTCTCTCCGGTCTGCTGCTCGTCAAAGTATCCATCAACGCTTCAGTGTCCCCAGACTCTGGTAGTTAAACTTAGCCTCCCAGATTAAAAAAAAAAAAAAAAGATATAATAATAATAATTTCCTAATAATAATAACAAATTCCTGAAGCTCTCTGGTTGAAATAATAAATAATATAAATAAAAAGGTTTGAACACAAGGGCTCTGTCTAGACTCAATCTCTCACTATTCAGTATATAGACTGTTTTGTTCAGAATACAGCAGCCGTGAAGGAAACACCAAACACACAAAAAAACAAAAATACAGCAGTGTTACATGTGAAACACTGAACACTAAAAGAACTCAGAACAACTTCCTGTTGAGTTTAAATAGCCAGTAAATGGGGTTTTCTGCATTTAATAATAATAATAATAATAATAATAATAATAATAACGTTTAATTTATATAGTGCCTTTCCAGAGGTCAAGGACGCTTAACAATAGTGACAGAGTAGCACGTAAACAATGAACTAATAAACATTAATGGACAGATAAACAATGAACAGTCATGGACAGACACATAGTACAATCCGTGAAGACAATTACATGGCAGCACATTAGGACAAAACACTGAGAAAAGTTTTAAAATAAGGTCAGCTGCTTTGGTTTCTATTTGGTTTCATTTTTTGTAACTCTCCATTAAAAATAAATGACTCGCAGTCTATCGTTTGTCTGAATCAAAAACCGCTCGTGTTTCCTCACTGAGCAAAACTTTTCATATTCAATGCTTATGCAAACATATTACTTATGAATTCACTATTTTTACCTGCTTGTTAAATTTTTTAATGAAATTGAAACAGATCTTCAAGTCCCTGTTCACACCCAATCTGCTTCATTTTCGACTTAGGACATGCATTTGATTTAAATGTTAACATGCATATTCTCCTAGTTGTCATATAACACCTGATATTGACTTCGTCCACTGCCACTGCTGTTACGCGTTAGAAATTAAAAATAAAGCCTCTTTGCTCAAATGGAAGAATGAAATTGTGTTTGAGGAAATATTATTTAACTAAATAGCTGTTGTTTTTTTTGCAGTTTTTTGTGTATTATATTAATTTTATTAAATTATCTTAATTGACTTCAGATCTCAACCAATTGAACACTTACGGGAGGTTTTTTTTTTTTTTTTGGAAGAATGGTGTTCATCGCTCCAGGTCGGCTCCAAAGACTTGCAGAATCTACGCCTTACTAATTAATTAACTAAGGTGCTTACTAAATAATTAACACATTACTTTGGTTTTTCCTTTTAATTTGGCACATATCTATATTTCATGACCTCTGATGTCTGATGTACTGTACTTCACGTCAACATCCATCCAAAAGAAAAAGAAGTCTAAGAAATTCATATGCTCAGTGTAAGAATTGTCTACTTAAATAGGCATTCAGTAAACACAATGACATTTTAAAGACACTTTAGAAGCAAAATCATAATAGGTGTCTACAAATTATCTCACACACATTTAATCAGAATTGTAATTAATGAGAGTAATTTTATATATAATTAGTTTCCTTTGAGTCGCGTTGCATCCTCATTCATTCGGATCAGTTTCAGCCTGGAATTGTGTACGCACATCATGGATATACCTTAGAAGGAAGTGTGGCTTTGCACAGAGCTGACTGTAGGGAGTTAGCCAGATAATGTCAGCTAGTTAACTCAAAGTCAGGCTGAAGAACATAAACCACATAAAACAAAGTGGGCATAATCAAACAGAAGGTAAGTAATGTGATAATGACTCACGTCTGATTGCAGTAATGCTCTCCATCTCCGGTGAAACCCCTCTCACAGTGGCACTCATAGGAGATGGGTGTGTTCACACAGGTGGCTGAGGGATGGCAGGTGTGGAGGCCCAGCCTGCACTCCTCCACATCAGGGCATGACGCATAGGACCACACAGCATCTCCATTAACGTCTACCCCCTCCAGCAGATCCATCTCCAAATCCAGCTCCATGGGTCGTGGTGGGGAAAGGGTACGAGGCTCAGGGCTAACAGTCAAAAGATGGTATGGATGTTTTACTCTTATTCTTAAAGGAGAAATCCACCCTGATTGACTTATACCAGTTTAATGTTGTTTACGATCATCCTCATACCACTGTATCACTACTTGCGCAACACTGTAAACCTTAAATCTTAAATGCACTATTCATTCCACAGCAATTTCACTTGTACACTATCATTACATTACTGTCTTTTCTGTTCATTTGTTTTATAAACTTGCGTGCCACTGCAGTAGAAGCATTTCACTGTTTCTCATTTCAGTTTTTACTCATCTTTATTCATCATTTATACTATCTCACAATAAGGCAAACTTGAATTTGAACTTGATAAAAAAAATTTAAAAAAAACATTTAATCTTCAGTGGCATCCAAGACTAATTACGAATAAAATTCTGAGGTGGTTTTCACACTTTGTACATTTGTTGCGGTCTGAATCCGAATGCGAGACTCACCTGATTCTATCGAACCCCGGTGCATTTGTGTTCATTTTACATCATCACTAATGTGCATGGAGAACACAACACGACTTGCCATATTTTTTATATTATTTTTATTTATATATATATATATATATATATATATATATATTTATATATATATATATATACACACATACACACACACACACACACACACACACGTATAAATACATATTTCAGTTCACAGTAATTGCGGCTCAGTTCAAGTGCAACTGAACTCCTACAGGTAGTCTCAGGTTCGGTACTGCGGTGCACTTCCCAGTCCGCATGACAGATTTCACATTAGCAATTTTCCATGCAAACCATGCTCTGTTTCAGACTAAACTGCTAATGTGAAAGCCCCCTGAGATGCCGCTTTCATGAACATGTCGCTCAATTTTCACTTTGGTTAGAAATTGCCTACATCACCCACAATGCTATTCGACTACCTGCTGATAGTGGTGCCAGTGGAATTTAGTCCTTGTTTGATGTCTACCTAAAGAGAGCAATGCACCAGAGCTGATACCCCTTTAATTTGTTCAGCTCTCTCACCTCTTTATCCATACACTCTGCTCAAACTGATGACTGCTGGTCATTGTGTAGATTGTCAAGTAGCCAAGACGAGTCTCTGCCATAAGTCGGCACAACTGCATCACACTGTATTCTGCACAACATTCTGGAGCTACCTTTGCCATCTCGACTACTTCAATGTTGGATTTCTCATTAATATGATATTGAACATGGCTGGAAATAGTGAGAAATGAAACCTGACTCTTATCACCTATGTTTGAGCTTGTTGGAGTTTTTCTTCTATTAAAAGCCACTGTAAAAAGCATAGCAATTCTCCCTGTGACATCGGCATGGCAGACAATCACAAACCCTGGCGGGAACACAGAAATGTGCTGTAGCTTTACCTTGAGGCCTTCACTTCAGCAACAGCAACAGTGCAGTTAGTCACAGATGAGTCAATTATTCCTCCCCAGTCTCCTTTCAGACACCTGCCATAAAACAGGGTTTATAAAGCAAATGGGAAAAGGTAGACAAACGTGGATATGTTATGATTAGTTATTTACTTTTTACAAAAAGTATACTTTACTATATACTTCCTTAACTGCTACATCATATCTGATGAAAAAATGTGACAAAATTAGCCACAAGCACTATCACATAACAAGCATTATGGTCACTATCAATGACTATGTTTACATGGACAGCAGTAATCTAATTATTGACCTTGTTCTGAAGACGACAATATTCTGATTACGGTGTTTACTTCAAGTATGACTTTAGCCGGATTAAGATAATCAATAATCGCTGTTTACATGGTAGTTTCTTAATCAGAGTATCGTCTTAATCGAGTTAATATCGGATTATTGTTGTCCATGTAAATGTACTGTATGTGGCTTTTTCCAGGTCCACTTTGAAGAATTTATTTCAAATGTACTGGTTTCTATGTGTTGATTTACTGTTTAATTTGTATATACAAGAAATAGTAAAATGCCAGCATTAGCACAGGAGCAATCACATTTATATTTATAAGTCAATAATGTTTATACAAGTATTTTAATAACCATATGATCACAAAAACACAAAATTAATCAAATCTTTTTCCTGTTGTGTTTTCACCATCAAACAGATGGATCAGAAATATCACTTTTATTGGATATGTTGGAAGGATGAAGCAGTTTAACACTTGAATACCACAGAACTAACATTTCTACTGGTTTCATCATGAATGATTCAAAACCTCACAAGTGTGTGATATTTCTAATGAAACCCTCATGAAGTGCAACAAGAGTGATTTTAGAAAACATTTCTGCAGTTAATGAAAATGTGTCCTACCTGCCAAAGGTAGGGTTGCTGTAATCCCCACACCAGCCACACTGAAAGGTCTGCAGGCATTCTGTACATGTGGCTAAAGCAGAGCACTGCTTACACTGGGGAACCGAGTGCACACTATAAGTGGAAACAAGGAATTATAACAACTTACAATTAAGAGCAAAATGTATTGTTTCTCATCATATTTTGTGGATTTGTTCATATTATTATGTAAAAATAATATGTACAAACTAGCTAACTAACTTGTTTTAGCTCAAGTTAAAGCAACCTAGTCTTGAGTATGCATGAAGATTGGGATTCTGCCCATCGAACTCAGACAATTATAGCACATGATAAAGAGAAAGAAAGCAAATAGCCTACTTTGCCAGAAATTTATATTTAGCAGCTCTTCTTTTCTTTTAAAAGTAATATAACACATTTTTATTTGCTCTGTGTTGCCTCATGCATTACAAATCAACAAAGAAAGACTACTCACTACTGGCTATTTTTTCATTCCTACAGTATCTCCTCTTCCATTCATATGAATTGAGTTTTTTCCAAGGCAAATTTTATTCTTCTATCTGAACACTCCTAACTTATGTAGCTAAATGTATCTCCTTTCAGTGTGTTACAACCAAGTTTAATATCTCTCACTCATATTTGTTCAGCTGCCTACAGTTCTGTAGCTTCATGTCATTACTCACAAAGAACTGATGGGAAGCGATTATAAATTTAAATTCTTTTCATCATCTACACTGGTCTAAAGTAAAGTTAGCTAAAGATAAACCAGGCACTGATCAATTGTATGAAAGGTTTATGATGTAGCCAAGTCCCTTACATGCTCTGGTCATGTTTAAAACTGAATTTCTGGCCATTCATTTTTTTTTTTCACAGGCTTTAGGCGTGATCCTTGAGCCCATTGCTACCACTTCAATATTTAGATAAGTCCCAGAGGAACACATGTAATTCTGTTAAAGTCATGAGAGCATTTGCTACCCTCAGAAAAGCATCTTCACAAGCCAAGACGATGTCAAGAAAATCCTACAGAAACAACTGATTTTATATATATATATATATATATATATATATATATATATATATATATATATATATATATATACACATACACACACACACACACACACACACACACATACATATATATATATATATATATTTAAAAAATTTTGAATATATATTTGCTGATGCAGCATCATCTTACCTGTCATACCAGTCTCTGCACTCCCCATAGGGGAACTTGGTGAGATAAGCAGCAAAGTAAAAGCAGGTCTGAGCAGACTCGCACCACGCACACTGGCTAGAGTTTGACAAACACTCCCCACATGTTGTCCTCCTTTTACAGACAGAAAAGAAGAAGAGAAATGTTTAAAATATATTTTATATATATCATAGTTTAGAGCAATCTGGCACTTCGTAGTAATGCTAATGAAATGGTCCATGGCAATAAGGTTTTGGAAATGATGTCATGCCACTATGCATTTTGGGATATTGGGATATGAGTATTTCTCAGTCTGTTTGTGACAAATATTGATTCCAAACATGCATAGATAGAATTCAAAAGAAGGACTTTTTTTTTCATTTAACTTTTAAAGGATGCAAAAGTCTGACATTTTGAGATTGGATAGTCCAATCTATGCATTCAACAAACAGTCAACAAGCCATCTATAGACTTGCAACAACCTGTCAGGGATACATTTACATTTATGGCATTTGGCAGACTATCCCCTATCCAATTATCCCATGTTTTATACAACTGAGCAGTTGAGGACTAAGGGCTATGCCTGGCTCAAGGCATAACAAGTGGCGGCTTGGCGGTACTGGGATTTGAACTCATGACCTTCCAATCACAAGTCCAATGTCCTAACCACTGAGCTAAATAGCTATGATGGGGGTTTTTTTTTTTTAGCAGAAACAAGTGAACACGAGCAAGAGAGCACGAGATAGATAGATAGATAGATAGATCTACAGAGAGTGGGGTAGTGATGGAAAGTGTAATGAACTCAACATTTTAATTAGATCTTTTAATCTAGCTGAGGAACATCAAGTAAATTTCCAACTCAGAGCGAAAATACTGGGCATATGCTGCAGAATAAGGTTATAATAATCAAACACAAACTTTGGCATCTCTGGGACTTTCCTGCTCCCCTCTTTTTTTCCTGTATCCATGAAAAAATTACATTTTTCACTGTCCATTTTTTAAAAATCATTTTTTGACCCTGAATTTGAACAATAACTATACCTAGAGCAGAACATGTAAGGAACATGTAAGGATAAGGAAGACTAGTGATCTTATTTGACAGGATGGATCACTCCACAGTGGCATAACAGCCCTATACAAGAACAATCAGTTCAGGTGATGAATTCACACTCACTGGTTACAGACTTTAGGACATCCCAACGGATCCCGAATGGAGCCTTCCAGTCTCCCACGGCGACTGCATAAGTAATCCCCCTTCTTACTGGAGTTGATTTGCCACTCACAGTAAGGGTCCTATGGGGAAACAATAAAAATGATAATTTATTGAAGCATCATTATATACTATATGGCCAAAGGATTGTGGACACCAGACCATCACACCCATATATGGGTCTTCCCCAAACTGTTGCCGCAAAGTTTGAAACACACAATTGAATAGCGTGCATTTGAATTCTGTAGCATTAAAACTTCCCTTGACTGGAACTAAGGACCCCAACCCTGTTTCAGCATGACAGTGCACAAAGTGAGCTCCATGAAGGCATGGTTTGCCAAATACCCACAGCTATGATCCAAACTCTAGTGGAAAGCCTTCCCAGAAGATTAGAGGCTATTATAACAGCAAAGGAGGACCAAATCTGGAATAGGATGTTTAACAAGCAGATTCGGGTATGATGACAAACTTTTGTGTCCACAACCTTTTAGCCAGATAGTGAAGTTCCAATGGCCCACATTTAGAAACAAGCAACTACATATCTCTTCTGATAAAACACCAGTGTAATTTTGCATCATATGCCACCTGTGCTGTACCTGAGTGCAGGCTCTGCAGTCTCTGTACTCCTCACACAGTGTGCAGTGTTGGGGGTTGAGCAACAGGTGGTGCTCTTCTCCCTGTGGCTCTAGGCACCACTCGTGGCTGATGTTGGAGCGCAGCATGCATACGTTTGTGGTTGGGCACCAGCCACAGGACTGATCGGACAGACAGGCCAAACAGGAGTGGTACGCTGAACACGAGCCTGAGCGATATGGCTCCAAGAACAGAAATGAGATCTCCTGATGAACAATGAAAGAAACTGGATAAGTGGACATGAGTTAAGGCAAACTGGACTTATGGTACTAGAGCCATGATGAAAATGTTTTGCTACTCATCAGCTGCACTGCCTTATTACTACATTTTATAATACTGAAATGCCAGAAAATTTTGAATGGTTGAAAGCCTCCATAGTTGTACTTCTTTCCACAATTGCAGAATTTTGTTTCCAAATCAATGTTTCCCCCAGAGGTAGATGATACTGTAGCACAACACCCAAGTATACTGACAACCAGTATATTTTTTCCCATTAAAAAAAAAGCACATTTAATGGGACAATTTCTTTCAATAACACACATTTCTATTCAGAAATTCACTGGAAGCCGGGAAGACGGGAAGCCTTTATGATATCAGCTTGTACCCATATACTGGAAATACTGGAAGCTCCTTATTTGCAGTTAATATGCTACAGTAAAAATCTTCCTGAATTTTCATCAGTCCAGACCCTGGACTCAACTGCCAGAGTTATGATAAACAAAGCCCTTACACTTCCACCAGGTATGGCAGTTCGGTTCCAGGTAAGGGCCATCTCACTGGTCTGGCCTGAGGCGGAGCTGTTCAGGTAGCCCTCTGCCTGCACCAGATAACGATTCCCCCGCGTGAGATTCTGAAACAGACGAGAACCATCCGGACGAGACAAGAGGCGGCTCTCCTTTTCCTCCTGAGCTGACCAGCGTCCAAGAACATCAGTCTGCGTGCACAAAAGAGTTTGTATAAAAAATTTAAATCAAAGTCATGTCGTTTTGACACTGATGCCTCCATCTTTTCCCCTAATCATGTCTAGCACATCTACTTTTTTTACGTAAGACATGGATTTGGATTAGCATAGGCGGAAACTGATACATGGGTACAAATTAGGGATGTCACGAGAACCGATACTTCGGTACCAACATTCTTAAAACGTGACGGTACTTGTGACGGTACTTGTTTTTCAATTTTTCCGGACCTGATGGGGTCAGCAAATACGTGCAAGTGTTTTAGTCGGCCCACAAGTGGTGAAGAACAACAACAACAACTACAAGCACACCGGAAAAACTACAGAAGTTTAGCTCGGCCCCAACTCGTTGAGAGGAAAGGTGGTATGGAATATGGAAATACTTCGCATTCGAGGCGGATGATAACAAACATATAATTCATGCTCTGAAGCCGGTGTGCAACCGATGCTGTTGTTCATTTCAAACAAAGCGAGGAAACACCTGGAATTTGGCGAAGCACCTGAAAGACGGTCCCTATATTATGTTTGTTTGAGGCAGCTGCATTGTGGCCGAGAAACTAGCTAACGTTATGCTCCATGTAATATTTGCAATAGCCAGTTATGTGTTAACGATGCTAACACATTGCAATGTTATAAACTACCTCCGAATGGACCACCATGCATTGCCATTCAGCCCGTGTCCTGTCAGCTAAATGTAGCCTAATGTCACTAATAATTATTCAAATGTTCATGCTTTTAATAAATCTTTTTGGCCAGTCACCTTATCAGTGAATTTAAACTAATGCTTGCATTCAGAGTATAAGGGGTGTGTGTGTGTGTGTTTGTGCGTGCGTTTAGGAACGCTGCACCTCCACTGTAGCCTCCACTCACTGTCAGACAGTGTTTGATAACTAAAATCTCTCTCTCTCTCTCTTTTTGCCAGTATCCTTTTGCCAGAGGAGGATGTCCTCCAGGAGAGTTTTTAATTTAATTTTATTTTATTTTTATACCACAGCGTGGTATCGACTTTGGTATCGAGTATCGTGTACTTTTGGTGGTATCGGTACTGACTACTAGATTTTTGGTATCGTGACATCCCTAGTACAAATTAAGTCAAACGCTTATATTAATGGAATAGAATAGGTGCTATTGGCTTGAAAGGAACACCGGTGCAGACATCAGAGTAGACTGTCCTCTTACCAGGTGGACCGAGTTCGGCCCTGCAGCCATCTTCACTGTAAAGTGAAACTTCTGAATCCTGGCCCACATGGCAACAGTCTCTTGGGGAGGAGGTGCTGGAGGTGGAGCCCCTAACAGTGGGTGAATAAAACCACGAAACTGCAGAGTAACATCCATCTCAGTTGAGGGGTTGAGTATTATGGAGGCGCTCCTCAGAATGGTCACCTGTAGAGGAGACACAGAAGTAGACAAGTAGAGTCCAATCAAACTGATTTTCTTTTCTTTTTTATAAATTAAAAGATGAAAAATAAACAACTTAAGGTGAAAAATATTAATACAGTAAGAAGGATATAAAAGAACACAAAACCATACCATACCAACCAAACTTTGTCTATAGGAAAGTCAGAAATTAGAGTTGAGTTCTAACGTACCTTGTCGGGCTGCGAGTGGTTGCGCGGGTGCTGAAAGGTGAGCAGGTGCAGTCCTGGGACATAGTTCTCGGTGCGACAGGAGGGGAGGGAAGTCAGGAAACTCGTCCGCTCCCCCCACCAGCCGTACGCCCCAGAGATCTGGTCCACACGGCATGCACTACGCTCTGCGAGGGGTCAGAATTGGTTGTTACACAGGACTCTATGACTGTTAGATCAGCTGACACATAGCTGACACACTTGGCTATATATAGAAAAAGATCAAGAAAACCAACCTACAACCACAGAAAAATTAAACAAGCCAGTATTTCACAGACACAGGAAATTAGGCATGTCATGAGATACTGATTTGCTACAAAAACTGTGGTTGCACATGGTTGTATTGTAATCACTCACTCATGCTGCTCTCTTCTCCCCTGTTCATACCTGAGACCGGTAAACAGGAATCGTTCTGGACACACCAGCCAAAATCACCAGGGGCACGAGGGAGAGAGTTGGGCACACCACTGAATACTAGACATGACTGGCAGTCAGAAAGGAAGCGCGCCAGACCCAAACAGCCAGTGCTGCCACACTGTGGGCACACACAAAGATAATACTATAAGACGTAATAGATTGATAATGAGGAAAGCAGTTTGAAAAGGAACAAAAGAGAAATGAAAGTAAAGGAAAAGAAGCAAGTAGGTATGCATCGTTTTACTGGATTAGTTGGTTGGTATTCCCGACAGCGACCCTCACACCAACTGCATTCTGGGTTTTTTAGACACATTCTCTCATCTGGGGCCTCAGCACACACTGCATCCTGTCACACAGGAACACACACAAGAAATCCTCATTTTCATCACTGACTAGATGGAAACAGTGTGACTGCTTTCAGATGGCTCTACCATAATTCTTTAGTATCAGTGTATATTAATGCTGGTCAAAGCACAAAAGTTTCATTTCTGTTCCACAGGAGGAGTCAGTGTAGCCTGCCTTGGACTGCATGGCTGATACAACTTCAATCAGATTGGACATGCTAAGGGACTGTTGTGTGAGATCAGCAGTTTCTGAAATCCTCAAACCAGCCCATCTGGCACCAATAACCATGCAGTTAAAGTTACAGGGATCACATTTTCCCCCATTCTGATGTTTGATGTGGCCATTAACTGAAGCTCTTGACCTGCATCTACATGATTTTAGGCACTGTGCTGCAGCCATATGATTGTCACAATTTACAGACTTGCAGCTGTTTGCAATGAACAAATCAAACAAAAGCAACTGAAATAGTTAAACACAACGACTGCTTCAAGTGGTTTCCCCAAATTCAACTGAAAATGCAACTTATAATGATTTCTCCAGTTTCAAAATTATTCAACCCCTTCGTGGCAAGCATCTTTAGTACTTAATGGAGCATCTTTTTGCTGTTATGGCCTGGTGCAAATGAGATGTATAGCTTCTGGCAGAGTTCCTGAGGAATCTTGGCTCATTCATGAACAATGGCCTCCAGTTCAGTAATATTCTTGGGTTTGTGTGCTGCAACTATCTTCTTCAAATCCCACCAGAGATTTTCTATGGGGCTCAAGTCAGGAGACTGTGATGGCCCTGTAGAATCTTCCAGGATGACTTCTGCAACCAAGCCTTGGTCCATGGAATCTGAGGTATGCTTGGGATCATTGTCCTGTTGGAAGGTCCAATAACGGCCAAGCTTCAGCTTATTGACAGACGGCATGATGTTTTCTCCTAGGATTTCCTGATACTTCAATGAATCCATCTTGCCTTCCATACGCTGCAGGTTTCCAGTGCCAGAGGATACAAAGCAGCCCCAGAGCATCACCGAGTCACCACCATGCTTGACTGTGGACAGAGTGTTCTTTCTTCATTTCTCCAGAAATACCGCCGAGCCATCGTGCCGAAAAGTTCCAGTTTTGTTTCATCTCTCCACAGAACAGAATCCCAAAACTTCTGTGGCTTATTTATATGATTTTGAGCCGACTTTTCTTGTGGTTTTGGATCAGTACTGATGTACGTCTTGGAGTTCTGGCATGGAAACCGTCTGCGTTTAGTACATACCTTACTGTGCTCACTGAAACCTCAGTGCCTGTTGCCACCATGTCTTGCTGCAGGTTTTTTGCAGTCACTCGAGGGTTTCCCATAGTTCCATTGTGTGGAATAACACAAATGGAACTATGGGAATTATGCTTTGATGAAAAAATCCAAAATAAATAAAAGTAATTGAATATTTTAGCTCTTCAAAGTAGATACCCTTTTTGCCTAGAATTTCCAGAAATGAATTCTTGGCATTTTCTCAACCGATTTCTTGAGGAATCTCTGAGATGCTTTTTAAACGGTATTAAAGGAGTTCCCACCTATGCTGGACGCTTATTGGCTGCTTTTCCGAATATTTTGCTCCAAGTCATCCATTTGAAAAAATATTATTTTGTAAATAACAATTATATACAAAACTGATTTCAAACATTTAATCATACACCTTCAGATCAAAAGGTTTTTAAGATCATGAGAAACATTTCTGTCAAGTGTCTCCAAAATCGGTAGTGTGGTCAAAATAGTCTTTGTATTTTACATGTTAGGTTTTATTTCCTAAATCAACTCACTCGGTCACCAGGGTCACTGCTGACAAACAGTGGGACTTTGTATGCCACCAGGTCACCAAGGGCAACACCACTGTAACCACCGGCAACAAGCAGCACACGGCCATCCATGACAGCAGCAACATGAGAGTAACGGCCTCTCACAGATCGGCTTCCTAATGGAAAATAAACAAAAGAGTTTGAGTGCGGACACATAAACTGGTCCCACCGATAGTCAGTTGTGGTCAAGGAATTTATATAGCACCATAAGAATAATCTCTTATGCAAGAGATATTCTTATGTTAGAAGCTCATACAGTAAACAAAACAACTTCCACTGCAACTGGCAAATTGTTCAGAACTGTAAAAAAAAAAAATTATTAAAAAAAGTCAATTTATAGTCAAGTGAGGCTAAGACTGCTTTCTTGTCCTTTATTTATTCTCTCCTCAGCCTTCTTTATTTGTATGGTGGACTGCACAGCAGTGACACCAACATTGTAATGCGGTATTAAGGTACTTGGTGCAACAGCACGTCCATAATGTCCTGTGGTCAGAAACTGACACTTACGGCTCTCTGGTTGTTAAAACACTTACGGTGTGTGAGACTTTCTCCTGCAGAAACCCACTGGTGGCAGCCCAGGTGGTAGAAGAAGATCTCCTCATCATAACATTTCTCCTCCAGATAATGGATATGCACATTTCCACCTTTAATAAAAAAAATTATTTAAATGCTAGTGTGATTCATTCTCTGCTGCTGTGGATGGTCCCGTATGGATACACTAAAGACTGCACTTCCCAAAGTCAGTTTATGCCCAAGCCTCACATTGCTTCAGTGGATAATCTCTCCTAGATACTGTAGACTTGTCCCCAAGATCTAATTACACTGCAAAAAAGTCATCTTAGCAAGTGAAAATATCTTTAATATAGTTAAATATATCTAGCATATCTTATTATAAGATTAAAATAAACCAATTGACGTTTTCTTATTCCATTGGCAGATCCTTTTGCGTCTTTTTAGAAATAAATGCTTAAAATGAGTAAAATTATCTGCCAATAGAAAAGACTATTTCAAGATTGAAATAAGTACAAATGGCTTGAAATAGGTTTCATAATCTTAGATTTGGTTTATTGTGATCTTATAATAGGAAATACTAGATATATTTAACTATATTCAAGGCATTTCCATCTGCTAAGATGTCATATTTTTGCAAAGCATAAAGACTATGTTTTGAGGATAAACGAAAGTCTTATGGGTTTGGAATGACATGAGGGTGAGTAACTGATGACAGAAATTGAATTTTTTGGCGAACTATCACTTCAAACAAAAGCTGTTAAATTAGTTAAATCACACCACATTCACCGTATATTTCAACATATATTCCAAATCTTGTTACTGATCAGCTTTGAAATAATAAAACCAAGACTCACCGTATACCACCATGTAATTGCCAATTATGGTGGCGGAATGAAAGGCTCTTTCCCGAGGTCCGTTAGCAGGGTAACGTGAGCGAAGGGAGGTCCAGAAACGCTTATCCACATGGAAAATATCTGTAGAGTTTACCCTCACACTGAACCTGTAAAAGAGATAACAGAGATAAGGGCATGCCATTAAAAAAACACTTGGGCATCTTGAACAACTCCAAAATCTATCCAGAACAAGTATTCCACCTTACACGATCTTTATCAAAAAGTAAACATCCATTGCTGCTGATCTAGACCAGGCGAGGCAGAAATCCCGTTGTCAGTCGCAGTGAGTTGTAATAGTCTTACTCCAAGTCTACATCTCAAGCAGAAAGTCTGTGATAACATGGCTTACTGACACATCACCCTGTTGTTGTACCTGGCAGTAGTAGGTCTGTGTCCTCCATATACCAGCAGAGTCCTGGATGGAGAGTGGAAGACCATGCTGTGACCTGCAGTGGCAGGGGGCTTTCCCCCATGAGGCTCGACTTCCTCCCAAACCATGTCTCCCAGTCGAAAACGATACAGAGAGGAGGAGAACATGTCCTTCTCTGTGCGCCCTAAAGACAGAGATACACACAGGAAACAAGATAAGTGATAGAGTGATAATTCATAATCTGTAAGTTATAAGTGGGTCTTAGCTAAAGACATCAGATTTTGTGTTTTCCAAATTGCCCAATGGACGAAATATCAAAAAACAGAAAAAAAGAAAAGAAAAAAACCCTACTTCTTATTGACTTTTGCAAAAGAAAGGTTTTCATTTGGTGTGTAGCCAGCTGCTGCACTACATACACATCGGCCAAGGCTTGATCTTCCTGTCCGTAGAGCATATTTTACTAGGTGGATTAATAAGCATGAACAGATGACAGACAATCTTTTCGGAATCAAGAACATGAAAAGTATGTGAAAACGCTGAAGAAACTGAAGAAAATAAAGTTCAATGCAAATCCATCGAGTAACTCTCCTACATACTGCATGTGGTCACCTTGCATTTGACCTTGTCAAAAGAAAATAAAGATGCTATTTAGACTCAAATAATAAGTGCAATAATAATCATATACTCATTCATATTAGTTAGACTGCATTAATGCACTTAACTAACTAACTAACTAGTGTACCATACACTATTGCATTACTTTATCTTCCACTTTTTAGCCTAATCGATTAGGTTTCCAGGCAACCCAAACATGAGACTGGGCAAGCACACTTGAGCTTTTCCTTGCCTGCTGGGCTAGCTAATGAATTTATCATTTGTCCACCCATACACAACCAGTGAATATACTGTACATACTGACCATGAAGCCATCTATTTTTTTCTTAAAGGCTTATTATGTGTTCTCTCACAGATATTAGACATCAACTCTCAGGTGCTGAAGGCTGTTACTTACCCCCAAACACATACAGATCATTGTCCACCAGAGCTGCTGCATGATTTGCTAGCCTGGGAGCACCTGGAGCATCTGACTGGCCTAGCTGTTGCCAATCATTTTGCTGTGGGCGGTACATCCAGACATCACTAGCCAGCGAGTGGTTAGAAAGCTCACCACCGTATATGACCATGTTACCCTGCCATTCCACTGCTGCATGAGAGTGTCTTGGGGCCTTGAGCAAGGAAAGACAGAGAGAAAACTCAAAGTAGATCAATAAACATGTATAAAAATCAATGCAACTGAAAAAGGCTAATTGAACAGAAAGCATCTTACAGGGGCAACGGAGTGTAACAACTTCTCCCACTGATTCGTTGAAAAGTCGTATTCCACAAGGTCTCCTAGTGCTTTGTTTAAGTCAAAACCTGAAAGGCAGAAAGACAATTCAGTGTGTCACCTGAAAGACAATTTTGTGGGTCACTGCTTAGATTAACAATAAATAAATTTAAACACAAAGACTAATGTAAGGTCTGTGGACAAACTCTACCTGATAAATATTAAAATGTCATCTTATGTTTCAAAAAAACAGATCTGGGGTCTAATTTATCAAATGCTCCATAAAACAAGCAGTAAATTGGTGCGCAAAATGCGCCAATTTATTACATTTAAATCACACGATGGCCATTGATAAATCCCACACATTTTAAATTGATGTGCTTGTGCATGGCCACACTCACTTGCATAAAGAAATGCCCTCAAATACCTATATATGGTGATATAGTGTGCTTTTTAACTTCCCTTCAAAAAGTATAGTAGCCTGCTTGTTTCAGATGACATGGAACATGCCAAAACGTTTAAGATGAACTTCACTGACAATGAAGTAAAGATGAAGTAGAGCGAAACAAAAATGGTGTATTTCGCACATTTACAAGTGTCTAATTTGCTCATCTAATAAATAAATAAATAAGATTTTAAAATATAAAATGTGTGTGTGCATTCTATTTCCCCAATTGCTTGAAACACTGCGATGGTAAGAAAATGAATTTTTTTCTGTCCGTTCCAGTTGTGGTTTTGGAAATGAAATATATTGCAGTGCGAGAGATATTAATGAAGGTAAGCTGCGTCATCATTCAACTCGTAGTTGGTTGGGAAATGCCAGTACCGTCTCCAAATTCTCTTTGGAATGTACCCATAGCTAAAAGCCCTAGAATAGAGATCAACTAAAATTGCACTGGGCAAACGAAATCAACCGAGGATCGACTTCTCACTCTTCTCACTCTCAGCATAGAGTTTCCAGTGGTGCTAAAAAGACATTCCCTCCTCAAAGCTACATGAACCAAGTCTTCAAACGAACCATAATCCTAATCAATCTTTAAGCATTCCTTTTAAACAATTTTACTTTACATTGCATCTGTGTCATCTGTCTGTATTTTATGAGCACTGAACTCAGTAATTACACTGTCAATTATGATGATATATTACAGTGCGTGATATAGATGCTCCACGTAGTCAGCGTACCTGCTCTTGCACTTTTCTACCACTAGGGGTTTTTGCATACACATGTTCAGGAGTGTACTGAAATATACACTCACCATCCACTTTATTAGGAACACCTGTACATTCATGCACTTATCTACTCAGCCAATCATGTGGCAGCAGTGCAATGCAAAGCATCATGCAGATACAGGTAAAGATATAGGTTATTTTCCACATCAAACATCAGAATGAAGAAAAAGTATGATCTCTGTGACTTGGCATGGATGTTGGTACCAGAACGTCTGGTTTGAGTGTTTCAGAAACTGCTGATCTCCTGGGAGTTTCACACTTAACAGCCTCTAGAGTTGCCTCTAACAATGTGTATGCATGATTGATAAATGAGGCCCCTGATCACAAGCAATTTTTTAAATTTGAAAGATTTTCTCATTGGTGATTGATTGCTAGATTCGCATATAGATTATCTGGCAAAAAAGTCACGTCCCTGTTTTCCGAATTCCATAATGTTCGCCTCACATTAGAAAATAAATCTTCAGTACGACAAAATCCATCTCATGGATTAGCATGTTATAACCGTTACAAATATTCACCTAAGTGAACTTATGTAACCTTTAAAAATAAACATCCCTGCTTAATTCTATGTATTCTCTCACCTCCGAACATGTAGAAGGTTCTGGTGGAGGACAGGTAGACACCGCCTGATGCAGTCCGTGGAGAAAATCTCACATCCCTGGTGTTCACCTCCCACCACTGTCCCACACCACTGTTATCATGCAGGCCAAGCTGACAGCTCTGCCCCACAAAGCCAGAACTGCATAAGCAATGGTCTCCCTTCTGAGAGGACAGCGAGAGAAAACTCATGTTAAATGAGACTCAGAAACTAGTCTTACTTCGATTTCATTAAATATCAAGGACATTGAAACTGACATCCTGAAATATAATAAACATAATATTTGCTGCCTCACTATACCAAGCCAGGATAACACCCAACATGTAATTTTAGGATATGTAAAGTAATGCATACAACTCATCAGGAGGAAAACTAAATAGGACCTGTAACAGAATTCAATTTTCAGTTGCTGTAAAATAACAAAAAAAATTATATAATAAATTAAAAGTCTTTCATCAAAACTTTTAAATCAAAACTGGAAATTGAAAATATCACTGCCTACATCACAAATTTGCAACAAAAAACCACCTTATCACAGTGCCCATGTCCATGTTGTGTGCAGTCTGTGGAGCAGACAGGCAAGGAACAGTCTGGCCCTCCCCAACCCTGGTGGCACTGACAGCGAGATGAGCCTACATCACAGCGCCCATGACCTCCGCAGTCCCCAGGGCACAGCGAGAATGTGTAGGTGGCATTGAAGCCTAGCAGGTTGTAGTTGGCATCACTGAAGAGGTGAAGCAGCATCTGAAAGAAGAAAATCAAAGGCAAGAAGCTGAAAGAAGAGTAGAAAACTTTATAATTCATTAAACTGTCTTCAGTAACCCCTTTGTCTTAACCACTTTGTTAGGACCATGATGTCCTAGAGCTTATCCTGAGGGACACAACCAGGATGGGACGCCAGTCCTTCACCCACATGAACACAGGGAGAACCAGCAAAACTCCTCAAAGAACCCGGGAGCTGTAAGGTCACAATGCTACCCACTGTGCCACAACTTGTGGGTGTCCCAAAAGTCTCCATACAGAAAGAAAATTAACACATTTTAGCAAAATGTCTTCATAAGCCATCTATTTATAAACTAACTATCATACTTAGTTTATATCATACATTTCATATTTTTTTCCAGATAGCCTTTAAGAATGCCTTTGACAAAAGAAGAACGTATTAAAATCATTCTCATGGCTGGATCAGGAAGCTGTTGCGATGCACTTTAACAGGAAATATGGCAAGCACCTCACACATGACACTGTTGTCAAACTTATAACTAATTCAAAAAGAAAGGATGTGTTGCAGACCAACCAAGAATGTGAACATCCACTGACGACGGCACAAATGACATGGTGCTCGTGTATATACAGGGCCCTCCACTAATATTGGCACCTTTGGTAAATATGAGCAAAGAAGGCTGTGAAAAATTGTCTTTACTGATTAACCTTTTGATATTTTGTTTAAAAAAATATCATCATAAAATACTCTGCTGTCATGGATATCAAACAATTGCAAACAAAACACAGGTTTATCCCAAAAAAATAATCTTTGTTAAATATAGGTGTGCAACAAGTATTGGCACCCTTTTAGTCAATACTTTGTGCTACATCCCTTTGCCAAGATAACAGCTCGGAGTCTTCTCCTATAATGCCTGATGAGGTTGGAGAATACATGGCAAGGGATCAGAGACCATTCCTCCATACAGAATCTCTCCAGATCCTTCAAATTTTGAGGTCCATGTTGGTAGAATCTCCTCTTCAGTTCACCCCACAGGGTTTCTATGGGTTTCAGGTCAGGGGACTGGGATGGCCATGGCAGGACCTTGAGTTTGTGGTCAGTAAACCATTTTTGTGTTGATTTGGATTCATGTTTTAGATCATTGTCCTGCTGAAAGAGCCAACCACTGCCCATTTTAAGCTTTCTGGCAGAGGCAGTCAGGTTTTCATTTAATATATGTTGATATTTAACAGTGTCCATGATGCCATGTATCCTAACAAAATGTCCAGGTCCTCTGGCAGAAAAACAGCCCCAAAACATTAAAGAGCCACCACCATATTTAACCATGGGCATGAGGTACTTTTCCATATGGCTACCTCTCTGTGTGTGCCAAAACCACCTCTGGTGTTTATTGCTAAAGAGCTCTATTTTGGTTTCATCTGACCATAGAACCCGATCCCATTTGAAGTTCCAGTAGTGTCTGGCAAAAAGAAGATGCTTGAGTTTGTTTTTGGATGAGAGTAGAGGCGTTTTTCTTGAAACCCTTCCAAACTACTTGTGGTGATGTAGGTGACCGGATTGTAGTTTTGGAGAATTTCTGACCCCAAGACCCTAACTTCTACAATTCTCCAGCTGTGATTCTTGGAGATTTTTTGGCCACTCGAACCATCCTCTTCACAGTGCGTTGAGACAATATAGACACACGTCCAATTCCAGGTTGATTCATAACATTTCCAGTTGACTGGAACTTCTTAATTATTGCCTTGATGGCGAAATCGGCATTTTTGATGCTTTTGATATGTTCTTATAGCCACTTCCCATTTTGTTAAGCTCAACAACCTTTTGCTGCACATCACAGCTATATTCCTTGGTCTTACCCATTGTTATGAATGACTAAGGGAATCAGAACTACCATAGAGAGGCCATAAATGCATACTTTAAAGTGAAATATATGTACTAAGGCTGAATCACAAGTCAAATCCACACCCTTTTAATATTCAATTATACTACAAGCAAAAACACACAGTCAATGTTTTGGAAACAGGTCCAATAGGAGTAAATTATCTTGTTCTTATTTTTTAACAGACATTTATACTGTGGTATAAGAAGAATAAAACATTCCAGAGCATGCTGGTATTGGAAAATAATCAACTTCACAACACCCCATCACTGATTATTTTCCTATAACATCACGTTGTGTTTTATGCCTATATATTTTAAATGCATATATTCCTGCTAAAAAGCAGGAACCTTCTTTATGCTTGTCAGCGGGTTTAACTGCACTTGCCAACTTATTAGCCTTTTTTTTTCCCCAATATGTTTTAGAATAGAGCATAACGGCTACTTAACTGACACCGAACCAGAGTTAAAAAGTTCTATGTAGACTTCTTGTGTCCTCTAAAGGTTTTGAATAGAATTAGCCAAAATGACAATGTTGTATACTAATGAGAGGACTAAGTAACTTATACCCAGATTGCACTCTTCACCATGTAATCTAATCTGAAGCACACCTCTTCGATTCACATTTCTGCGATTGTAAATCAAGATCAATGGTCACTGGGCCCTTTGAAACATTTATCAACTGATAAGGTGTCCAAAATAAGAAATCCATGCTAATAAACAACCAAGGTTTTGTGTAAGCCTTTGTACCAATGCCAATGCCTCATGAAGCTGTTTCATTAGCATTATTTTATTTACTTATATAACTCAATGCAGCATTATGTTCAGCAATACAGAAGAAGAAAGCACAGTTAAATAGAACTGTGTACATTTCTGGAGTAGGGAATGGAGAACCAATGTACAATGTCTATACTGCACATTCACACAATTAAATGCTTCAAACGTGTCCATGCACTGAGCGAAGTAGAAGTATAACTGTGGAAAACGTAAAAATCACCACAGTGCTTTAAACTAGATATACAATATACAGGCAGCAACTACCCCTGCCTGGAATTGTATTCTATTTCCTTTTCTAACACAATGTTTAAAACCCACCCTGAATGACTTGCATACCAATATTTATAGGGATGCACCGAAATGACAATTCTTGGCCGAAGCGAAACCGAATATAATGAAAAACTTGGCTGAAAGCCAATGGCCGAATACCGAACACGTTTTTTTTCGCATTTTTTCCATTTATTTTACCATTTTTTTCACCATTGCTTAAATTAAATAGTCAAAATGTGCTTTTTACTATTTTGTTTTGCTTTTCAAAGAAAAAAATCAATTACAAAAACTACAATTTCAAAATATTTATTTTTGAAATAACACTGAATTTTTTTCTAATTCCAGCAGGCATAGGCTACCAACAAAGCACAATATAACTTTAAATAAATAAATGAGTAAAATAAAAATATTTTTAGGTGGTCATCTTTGAGCCCCCCATGAATAGCCCAAGTTAGGCCTATACCTGACTGCTGAAAGAATATAACACTCTGTAGCCTACAGCAAAAACATGCATTAAAAAGTGCATTGACAAGAGTGCAAAAAATGGTTCTATACGGCTGATAATATGGGGGATATATATACCGCTCGCGTCCCTGTACACCTCGCGGAGTATTATAGTAGATATAGTATAGTTAGATACGTTGTTAACGTTATGTTCCTTGATGGATTTAGTTAGTTTAAACGATAGATTAGTTCATTTAGTCCCCGCTGGTTTTTCCGCTCCCAGTCCATAGTACTAGTTCATATTTCTTGTTTTGTGTTTTGACCCTGTTTTCTGTGACCGCGACTTTGATTCCTGCTTTGCCCCGTTTATGCCCGTTTGCCGATCGCCCGACCCTCTGCCTGTTTTGACTACGTTTTTTGGATTACGATGTGGATTTGTCTGCCTGCCCTTAAATAAATACGTCTTTACCTGCTTCCGTACTCTACTCCCTTACGTCTCGCGACGTGACAGAATACTCTGGAACAGAAACGAAACAAACGCACGTGTCCACAGTAAACAATGTCACGGTTGTCAACATCCGAAGAGCATGCTCTCGTGCATGCGTGCACCCCCTCATCTCTCCGAGCGCGCTGCCGGAAGTGGAGGTCATGAAATTTGCACGTCTCACTCTGGTTGCTAGGCTATTTGGCGCGTCATCAAACGCGTCATTGTTCGGTCAAATTTATTATTTTCGGTTGCCAAACATTCAGTGCATCCCTAAATATTTATAATTAATATTCAACAGTGTCCAAAACTTATTTTAACAAATTCCTAAGTTTACTTTTTTCTTGTCTCTATACTCAGCTCATATTGATCAGCTTTCAAAGCTTCAACTTTCATACGAATAGTACAGTCTTCCATCAAAGCCATCGTGCTGATCAGCTCACAGATCGTTAACTTGCCAAGAGCGCTGTTGACCACACCCCCCAGCTCAGCGCAACTGTGTCGCATACCTGCACTGCATTCTGGAACTTTGAGTCCAGGGTTTGCGGTCTATGTTGGATTTCTCATTAATATGACACTGAAAGTTGCTGGAAAATGGTGAGTGAGAAAAGAAGTTCTTGTTCTTTTAAGAGAGAAACCTGACTGTTATCAATTATATTTAAGATTGTTTAATGTTTTCTCCAATTAAACACCACTAGCACTAACAACACTAGCAATTTCCCCATGACCAAACACGAGCAATAACTTATCGTACGAACCATGAAAATACAGCAGCAAGCAACAAATCAGTACCAGACTCACTAATAACTTCAGAAAAAATTTCAATAGACATATTTAATGTGTTTCAATGTGGACTTTACTGGAAGTTAAATCTAGCTGGCTACCTGATTTAGGACAAAACTGTAAATAAAAGGTATGGGACTGAATTTCCATTATCATTCTATACAAAACAACTGACCAACAATCCCCAATGCTTTATCTGTTCATTAAGCAGCACTGATTCAGTAATCTAGAAGGGGTGTAATGATATACTCAGCTCACAATTCGATACGTATCACGATACGATACACATCACGATATTTTGAACAAAATTAAAAAATTAAACTGAAATTCAAATAACATTTATTTCCAAAATATTAACAATCTTCAATAACTTTCTTTGGTGTACATAAAACTTACAATATTTCCAAATTTAATTTAACCAGTTCAAGCGATTTCTGTGAATGCAGTGAATGTACGCGTGACACAGGTGCAGAATAGGTCGTGTGTTGGTAGCTCAACCAATAGCTTGTTTGCACATGACGTCACGTCACTGCGTTGCTGTGGTGCAAAATGCAGATGGAGGGCACGAAGTGATTTTCTACATAGAAAGCACTATCATAAACTCAAAATGCCTATGTTTTGCGTCGTTTATGGTTGCTCAAATCGATCAAACCTAGAAACCACAAGCAGCTTTTATCGTGTACCAAAAGTTGTTGTTCATAAGGGGGGAAAAAAATGCAAGAAACTGACTGAAAAATGCAGGAATAAGTGGCTTGAAAACCTGCGTCTGCGGTCGGGAGGAGCCGACATCGGATAATGCTCATGTGTGCAGTGACCACTTTTATTACAGTTAATACAACTTACATATGCTATGTTTGTTTTGTTAGTTGCTTCCATACTTTGTAAAGTTAAAGTAATTGGTTCGCGATGATAAATGCCTTTAGTGTCGTTTCGGCGGACCTTTGAGGGTGGTTAACCTAATAACGTAAAGTAAACGACCGTAACGCTAACATCAAGAGGTGCAGCAGCGTTGAATGTTTGTCGCTAGGTTTATTCACAGGACAAAAAAAAGAAATGCCACTCACCCAGGTGAAAACCAAACTTTAATCATTGTGGAGCACCTTGTTACCGAGGTCACTGACCCAACCACTAACAAATTAGTTGTATGCCTCCAACTTTTGTATGCTTTCATTTGTTTTCTGGAGTAGAAGGATGTCTGGAGGGCAAGGTAGTTTCTTATATCTACTGCCTCGATGGCAGGCAAGTATTTCAATTCAGTAGGAAAAAATCCGCTCCTCTTCATAACAAAGGATCTCGTGTGATTTTCTGTTTATACCTTTCTCTTGTAATAGTATCTAAATCGGTACAGTAAGGACTTTCCTCAATCTCGTCCATTCTGCTTTTCACTTCCTGCCCATCATCTGAATTTCGCACATCATCAGAATCAAGTGACTGCAAACAAGCTACAGGATAAAACAGTGTCATATCAAATAAAATTTAAAAATACCCATAACTCTATGATAACATTTTTGCATCGTGATATATTGTACTACGATATATCGTTACACCCCTATTATCCAGAAAATTTTTGTAGATTTTTCAATTATTTAGATGACATTTTTTAATGCTTGAACATACTGTCAACTTTGTGCACAGAGCAATGAGACAGAGACCAGAGAGTTCTGTAAAGTAAAGAAATAGAACAAGTGCATTATCTCACAATTCCACCAAAAAACAGCAGTCCTTGGTGTAGTAAGAAATTCTGCATGTTGCCTTTATTTTAACTCACCTTGCCAGATCTTGCCTCTATCGGCTGGGGTAGGGTGTTGCCACTCAGACTTGCGAGGAGGGGACTTTGATAGGAGTCTCCATCATACACAAACAGGTAATCATAGGTGCATTCTGTGTCCATGAATGTGAAGTTGAGCACAATGCGATAATTGCTGCCAGGAGCTGAAAACAGGATTTGTATTGTTTTCAATCATTTCATGCCATACTTAACAACTCAACGGTCAGCACTGTTACACCATTTGACTTCTGGGCTAGGGGTGTTACGGTCTTTTACTGTGTGAACTGTTCACGGTATGACAACCTAGTCTAAAATTTATCAAAGTGCTAACAATTAAAGGAAAAATTCATTATGAAATCTTTGTACAAACCTGTCTTTCCATATCCTTGTGTGTATGTGTATATATATATATATATATATATATATATATATATATATATATATATATATATATATATATATATATGTGTGTGTGTGTGTGTGTGTGTGTGTATATATATATATATATATACACACATACACACAAGGATATGGAAAGACAGGTTTGTACAAAGATTTCATGTACGTATATATATATATACATATATATGTATATATATATATACGTACATGAAATCTTTGTACAAACCTGTCTTTCCATATCCTTGTGTGTGTGTGTGTATATATATATATATATATATACACACATACACACAAGGATATGGAAAGACAGGTTTGTACAAAGATTTCATGTACGTATATATATATATACATATATATGTATATGTGTATATATATATATATATATATATATATATATATATATATATATATATATATATATATATATATAAAACAAAACTGAACTAAAGAAAACAAACAGCCTATTGCTCCTCTAATACATATACATGTCTGACAAATCAACATGCTCCCAATTTTGATTCTAAACAGTCCAGGGAAATACCTTAATGACTCATTCTTTGAAGAGAACTGCTGTAAGAACTGTTGTGAAGTAATACATGTGACGTAAGATACAGTGGGGGAAATAAGCATTGAACGAGTCAACATTTTTTTTAGTAAATATATTTCCAATGAGGCTATTCACATGAAATTTTCACCAGACATCAGTGTTAACTCAAGAAACACGGAAATATAAAGAATTCACAACATTAAAGTCTATAAATAAAGTTATGTGTAATAAAGTGGATTGGCATAGGAAAAAAATATTGAACACGCTAAGAAAAAGCAGTTCTTTCATGTTATCATTATTGAGGTAAAGTTAATCCACGCTATGCCTTTTCTACTGTTCAACGATTATGCTAATTGCTCCAGATGCACCCCTGGCGGATATAAGCGGTTGATTCAATTCACTTTCCTTTGACACTCACCTGTGATGAGCCATTCACAGTTGCCATTCACGGAGTAGTTTCCTGGGCCGTCTGTAACGTAGCCCGGTGGCCCTCGCAAAATTTGCCTATGGCCCTTACAATCTCCTGCCCAGCATCCAGGGGCCAGAAAAAGCAGAAACAGGAAAAGGGCAGGCACAGCCAAACCCATCCTCTCCCTCATCTGCATGTGATGGAGGAAAACAGTGGGAGTTGGAGATCTTTCTTGCTCACAGGCCAAGAGCTTTGATAGAGAATGTGAAAAAGCTTGCAGGTGCCAAAACATATTCTAGTATTTGGAGTTCAAAAATGCATATACAATACAATACAATAAGATGTATGATGAACACTGTGTGGCGTTTATAACATTATAACCACATTTTATGCTGTTAAATATATGTAAAATACTACAACAGTGATACCAGTTACCAATCTCTCACTTTTCTGCAAATACGACATTACTTAGGAACTCGACACCTCAACATGCAGTGATGATGTATTCATAGAAATCATCACCAGGCTCAATACAGCAGACTTGGGAGGAAGAATTTGTGGGATATAAAAATATATTATTTTAATATATTTTGAAAATAGCCCACAGTTTTCCTCTTTTTCTTTAAAAAACTACATAAATTACATCCAAGTATTTCACAGTTTTGCGTAAAGTGTTCCACAGATATAGGGAGGCTATGCAATCATTTTCTTAAATGACTCTTGTGTAAGCACTTTTGAAGCCTTTCAATTAATTATTTATCAAGAAAGAGATCAGTCCAGAGCCTCTGACTGCCTAATTCGGTAGATCTGAGGCAGTAGCCCACATTATGGGCTAGAAAACTGATTTTATAACACTGGAAATCAGAAATAGTCCCAACTTTGGAGATGTAGCTCATAGACTTTGGGATTGTTTTAAGACTACATAACCTCCAAAAAACAAAAAGTAGAACCATTTAGGTGTTTATACTGTATATATCTGTTGTGTGCAGATGTTGCATTTATACTACACTGTAGTGTGTACAGATGTTGCGTTTATACTGTATAAATCAGTTGCGTGCAGATGTTGCATTTATAATGTATAAATCAGTTGAGTGCAGATGTTGCATTTATATACACTGTAGTGCGTTCAGATGCTGTGTTTATACTGTATACATAAGTTGCATGCAGATGTTGCATTTATACTGTATAAATCAGTTGTGTGCAAATGTATTTATATACACTAGTACGTGCAGATGCTGCGTTTATACTGTATAAATCAGTTGCGTGCAGATGTTGCATTTATATACACTGTAGTGCGTGCAGATGTTGTGTTTATACTGTAACCAGTTGCGTGCAGATGTTGCATTTATAGACACTAGTGCATGCAAATGTTGCGTTTATACTGCATAAATCAGTTGTGTGCAGATGTTGCGTTTATATACACTAGTGCGTGCAGATGTTGCGTTTATATACACTAGTGCGTGCCGATGTTGCGTTTATATACACTAGTGCGTGCCGATGTTGCGTTTATATACGCTAGGGCGTGCCGATGTCGCGTTTATATACACTGTAGTGTGTGCAGATGTTGCGTTTATACTGTATAAATCAGTTGCGTGCAGATGTTGTGTTTATACTGTATAAATGAGTTGCGTGCAGATGTTGCATTTATACTGTATAAATCAGTTGCGTGCAGATGTTGCATTTATACTGTATAAATCAGTTGTGTGCAGATGTTGCATTTATATATATTAGTGCGGGCAGATGTTGCATTTATATATACTAGTGCATGCAGATGTTGCATTTATATACACTAGTATGTGCAGATGTTGCGTTTATATACACTAGTGCGTGCCGATGTTGCGTTTATATATCCAAGAGCGTGCCGATGTTGCGTTTATATATACAAGAGCGTGCAGATGTTGCGTTTATATACACTAGTGCGTGCAGATGTTGCGTTTATATACACTGTAGTGTGCGCAGATGTATTTATATACACTGTAGTGTGTGCAGATGTTGCGTTTATACTGTATAAATCAGTTGCGTGCAGATGTTGCGTTTATACTGTATAAATCAGTTGTGTGCAGATGTTGCGTTTATACTGTATAAATCAGTTGCGTGCAGATGTTGCGTTTATACTGTATAAATCAGTTGCGTGCAGACGTTGCGTTTATACTGCATAAATCAGTTGCGTGCAGATGTTGCGTTTATATACACTGTAGTGCATGCAGGTGTTGCGTTTATACTGCATAAATCAGTTGCGTGCAGATGTTGCATTTATACTGTATAAATCAGTTGCGTGCAGATGCTGCATTTATATACACTGTAGTGCGTGCAGGTGTTAAGTTTATACTGTAATCAGTTGCGTGCAGATGTTGCATTTATAGACACTAGTGCATGCAGATGTTGCGTTTATACTGCATAAATCAGTTGCGTGCAGATGTTGCGTTTATACTGTATAAATCAGTTGTGTGCAAATGTTGCATTTATATATACTAGTGCGGGCAGATGTTGCATTTATATATACTAGTGCGGGCAGATGTTGCATTTATATACACCAGTGCGTGCAGATGTTGCGTTTATACTCTATAAATCAGTTGCGTGCAGATGTTTATTGGCTTTAGATTTTATTAGGTTGTATCATTCCTCCAACAAACCATATTTTAACTTACTCAAAAATTAGACCAATTTTTGGTCCTTTTTGTCAGTGAATTAGATCATTTAGTATTTACTGAATGAAACTGACCAATGCTATGAGCGAGCCCAGAGAAGAGTTAACGGCTGTTCAGGAAGGTTAGTTTACATTAAGCTTGCTAGCTAGCTTGCTAACGTGCGAGACGAATATAAAACCCTCGTCGTCGTATTTTAGTCAGGGTTTCATTAACCTAATTCCAAAAACCGAGTCTTTTTTAACGAATAAACGCAGCCCTCCGGTTAGCATTAACAAAGCAACACAATACGCTAACGTCGCACATTGTTGTTATTATTTATCCAGCTAGCCACATCTACCTTAACAACACGAACACTGTGGTTCCGGTTAACTTACCAGAGCCCGGAGCTTTATCTCCATCTTTCATAAGTACACATATGCTGATGGGTTACATTCTGGAATAATAGTAAGACTACACATCCACAGAAGTCCTCCAGGAGCTGAGCTGTTATTGTTGTGGCTGTGTGTAGCTCCAGCCAGGCGGACAGGGGAAGTGAGACAGCGCTGCTGCCCAGACGGCGGCCTTTAATAAAAATAATTTTAAAAACCTCCTCTTGAAGTTTAGCTTAGCTAGCAGCCGTGAAATGTCTCCACTTTTCTGGATTCACGACGGGAAAATAGAGCGTAAATAATAACAATCGTTGACGAAGGCTGCACAAAAATATTATCACAGTTCTCCGCACACCTACTTCAACTCGACAACGGCGTTAAAAACCGTTCAGGCTTTAAACGAAATTAGCAACACTAGCCTTGATTGTGTTTCCAGAGACCCCCAACTACAGCATCACTGGTTACAGACAAGGACGCATAAAAAGAGTCCCTGCATCGCTTCTACTCAGAAATATCAGTACCATATCGGGGAAAAGAGAAGAAAAGAAAGACAGAAATTAATTAAATTGAATGATAAAAAAGCACAAGCAGTATTTCAAAATGTCAAAATTTTTTTCACAGTTCAAAAAAGCCCCTAACCAAACTAATTCACATAATTATTTCCACAATAAATAAATTTTGAAAATAGATTTTTATTTAAAGTAACAATATTAACACACTTGTGAATACATGTTAAGGGGTATAAGGTATATAATTGATAACATCAATAAATAAATGCACACAAATGTAGTCTTATATGCCCTCCAGAATAAGTGGCACCTGAAAGTGTTTTTTTCCATTTCAATTTGTGATGCAAATAGAGTTTTTTCTTGTTTTGGTGTTTTTCTTCACAACTCCCGCAATGTTTCTGTCATCAGCTGTTTTCCTTGGCCGAACCATTCAGTGTCTGCTGCTCAGTACACCAGTGGTTTCTTTCTTTTTCAGGACATTACAAATTGTTGTACTTCCTATGCCCAATGTTTGTGCAATGTCCCTGATTGATTTTCTCTCTTTTCTCAGCTTAAAAACAGCTGGCTTTTCTCCCATAGACAGCTCTCATTGTATGTTCCAGTTTTAATAGCTGATAATGGGAAATTAATGGAATTTAAAATTACATCAAGTTTAATCAATTCCATTGAATTCCCAAGCATTAATAAAGTTTATACTAGAATGTAAAGTATACAGTGCATTTCATATGTATTCCCTCCTTTGAACTTTTCCACATTTTGTACTTTGGCATAACCTGGAATTGAAATGGAATTAATTTGTATTTCTACCACTTGTTTAACATATTAAGTTTTATTGTTGATGTAGTTTATAGTTTTAAGTTGGGGTTTTATTGTGGGGCCGAGGTTAATTAAACAAAAAAAAGCAGACATTTGTTGGTTCTTGGTCAATACTTACAGCTGCAAGTCTTTTGGGATATATTACTATTAGCTTTGCAGAGCTGGATCCTTATAGTTTTGCCTGTTCTTGGCAAAATTGCTTCAGCTCAGTCAGGTTAGACTGAGGTTGATGGTTTACAGCAATTTTCAAGTCTCGTCACAGTCACTCTCAACGATTTACAGTGGTTGAGGATGAGGGATTCAGGGGGCTCATCCATGCCCTGAACCCTTCCTGCATACTCCCAACCAGGTGAGTATGAATACTCCATTACCATTACTTTTTTGTTGTGTTCTTTAGGCTTTAAATAAAATGGTGGCTTCAAAATATGAAGAAGCAAGGAGAAGGCCAAGGCCCAGATGGAAAACGCTACAACTGTGTCTCTAACATCAGATATGTGGACTTCAATTAACATGGATACATATCTCGCCATTACCAGCCATTATACTGATGACAGTGATAAGCTGACCATGGTTTTGTTGGAGGTTGAAAAGTTCCCAAATAGACACACAGCTGAAAATATGGCCTTGGTGAAAAAGAATGTTATGGAGGAGTGGGCAATCAAGGCCAAAGTGAAGTGCCTTGTCACAGATGCAGCAGCAAACACGATCGCTTGTGCAAGAATTTTGCAAGTGAGACATTCAGTTTGCATTGCACATGCCCTAAACACCATGGCTAAAAAATCCTGTGATCAGGTTCCTACTCTCTGTGACATCCGGAACAAAGCGAAGAAAGTGGTCACCTATTTTTGAAACAGCGCCTCCGCTAGAGAAATGTTAACCCAGATGCAACAGGAGATGCACCGACCAGTTCTTAAACTGGTCAGTAAAGTGGAAACACACTGGAACAGCTATTTTCACATGCTTCAACACCTGTAAGATGAAAGACAAACTTTGGGGGCATCCCTTGCTTCGCTTAAAGCTGATGTCACACCACTTCATGCACAGGAGTATGAAGCCTTAGAGCAAATCCTATGTGTTCTCTCCCTATTCCACCAGGCCACAGTAGAGTCTGAGGAAAAACAAGTGTCTGGCTCCAAAGTCATTCCTTTATTGAAAATGATTCACCATTCTTTACAGGGTGAACAAATCAGGTATTTATTTGTATTTATTTAGACTACTCCTTAACAAAAGTAATCAATGTTTTGGGAATTACTTTTTTGCAGCTTTGAGTAACTCATTTTGTATTCCATAGATTAACCATGGACATCTCAAAGGAATTAACTGAAAACCTCATCAAGAGTCTGAGGGGACATATCTGGAATATGGAGTCGCTCAGCATAATCACCATGGCAACTTTGCTTTTACCAAGGTTTAAAACCTTGGGTTTCCTCAACCAAAATAAAATGACAGGCTGTCAAATGGCTAAAAGCAGAATGTACAAATGTCATCAGGGCCGAAGATGAAAGCCCATCGATATCAACAAGCACTCGGTCAACAGAACCACCATCCGCAGCTCAACAGCCTACACCAAGCTCAAGTATGTATTTATTAATTTGTTTTTTCAAAATATTTTTTTTTTATAGTTGATTGTTGGTGTGTGTTACAGTATATTCAGTCGCTGTACATGTACAGTAACTCCCATTCAAATTCTTGGACAGTGCTGTGGACCAGAGCAAACAAAGTTCAAATGCCACAGCTGATGCAATAGTAGAAGTTGAGAGATACCTTACAGAGACAAACATTCAAAGAGCTGAAGATCCACTAGAACACTGGAAAATATGTGTACTGTACACTCATCTATACACTTTGTCATTGCAGTTTCTTTGTACACTGGCCTCTTCTATACCATGTGAAAGAGTGTTCTCTAACGCAGGGGAAGTATTGTCAAAGAGGAGAAATAGACTCAAGCACAACACGGTCAAACACCTCTTATTTCTCAATAAAAATAATTTAAAACTTCATCCTCAACTTTCTGTCATTCCCTCGGTTACACAAGCACTATCAATGCCAAGTCTCATAAGCACATTTAATAACATTTAATTATCGTTTTATCCATGTCAAAATTAATGATTTTCATTCAAACTTATTCAACTCCATTTTTAAATATCCAGTCACACAAGTAATATTGTCACAAGAATACAAATATTGTCAGACAAAATACATACACAACTCTGTTAGTCATATATGTGTACATTATTCTTCTATTACATCATATTGAATTATATTAGTTCATACTGGCATTTATTGCAACACTTTAATGGGTAAAATAATTTATCAGAGGGAGAAATTCAACAAAGTCAACATGTTATGTGCTCTTATTTGTGCAGATAACATTGAAACTATCTCTGGAGTGTGGCGTTCCACAGGCTTTTGTCCGCTTTATTTTTCACTAACCACTAGATGGCGCTGTTACGACACTCCCGAAACTTTGAATCTTTTCCCGGAACAGTCAGGGGAAATTTGAGCTTTATGAGGCTTCATTTCCCTATTCCTACCGTGAATAAGCGAATGCCTTCAAACATCAATGAACTGAAACAATATTGTAAAGAAGAGTGGGCCAAAATGTCTCCAAAAAACGATTCTGTGGTAATCCTGTATCTAACAAAATGCACATACTTTTAGATACGGTATATTTCTAAATGTCACAAAATGTGCTATAATGTCGTGAAAAGCCATTTCACATCGGTCAGAGTCGCAAAGCAACAACAAAATGTGTGCGCATGCTCGGGAAGGGGACGCTGATTGGGTAAGCAAAGGAACAGGACGTGTAATACACGGAACTTCGAAATGTGGATATTTGCCGAAATTACGCTAGATACGGAAGCAAAAAAACAGTAATCTTTATCTTTTGAGATTCAAGCAGTGAGATTTTGAGCAGTGGTGTGTGGGAAAAAAAAACAGTAAACGTCCCTGCTTGTAGTTATTGGCGCTCAGCTGAAAGTGAAAATAAACGCAAGGTTTGTGTAAGTTCAAACATGGCGTCCGCGATGGACGAGGATATTACCGACAGACCGTCTCTTCTCGAGTCTGATCTGAGCTGTCCGGTGTGTAAGGACCTTTTCCAAGACCCCATGCTACTCTCATGCGGTCACAGCTTTTGCCAAGCGTGTCTGGAGTCCAGCTGGAAGCACAACCGCTCGAAGATGTGTCCCGTGTGTCGGAGAAACTGTGAAGGAGAGACTCCGATCCTGAACCGGGCCCTTAAAAGCACAGCCGAGTCTTTTCAGAAAGAGAGAGGATGGCGCGTTACCAGAGCTCCAGATGTGATCTGCGGCCTACACCTACGCGAGCTGCAGCTGTTCTGTGTTCATGATGAGGAGCCCATATGTGCGGAGTGTGTTAGCCTGCATTCCAGCCATGACGTCAGGCCTGTAGACCATGGAGTTAAATACTGCCAGGTTGACCAACTTCCTTTTATTTACACTAACTTACTGATTCCAGTGTACTCTTGGGCCCAATTGTGTCCTACATTTTGTATTTTGAATCTGTCCCAATTGTGCCATTTTCCTGGTATGGTTTGGGGACACTTGTCTTTTTAGAGCAGAGGTTCATGCATGTTCAAAAAGTCGTTGGAATGCACAGTTTAAGAAATCAAAAAAAGAACATACACAGAATAGATTCTATCTTATTTCATATCAACAGAAATTGTCTTTGCCAATGGCACCAAAAACTAATGGTTTATGTATATACACAAAATGTAGTCTATCAAATTAATGTATATATCTACAAAATACTACAAATTCTATCAAGAAAGTAGATGATCTGTGATTGGTCATTGGGACAATGGTGATCAGTGAGGAGAGCGTCTCAGTCAGACTTTACACACTGGTGGTGAGTCAACTGAACCTGCTATACAATAACCAATAACTGTTATGTGAGCTGGAGATCTGTGCAGGACAGTCATTAACATCTGATCAAAATACACTATATGGCCACACTATACACCCCAATCCCCACAGCCGTGCTCCAAAATCTAATGGAAAGCCTTCCTGGAAGAGATGAGTTTATAATAATAGCAAAGGAGTAAATCTGGAATGGGACGTTCAGAAGTCAGGTGTCCACATACCTTTGATCATATAGTGTAGGTACTGAAGTTCTTTTTTTATTTATTTATTTTTTTTTAATAAATGTTGCCAATTCAGACAATTGGCAACGTGGATCCTATGATGAAACGTTTCTATTCTGATGGGTGTTGTCTCTTCCAGGATGGAAATGACCCCATCCACAGGGTTCAGTGGGATACTGAACCATTTTATGAGTGTAAAAATGACATAAATCAATTGCTATGGCCTTCACAGTAATGCTAATAAAACACATATTTAATGCAAGCTCATTTCCTTCACCTTTGTGAAAGCACTTGTTGTAGGGAGTGTGTCGGCTCCCGGGCCTATAATGATTTAACCATGTGGTTTTGGTCTAGGAAATGCTTGACTTAAAAGTCAAGATACTTGCTGACAAATTGGAGTATTTTAAGAAGATGAAGAAACGATGCAACGAGACAATCGGTTATATTCAGGTAATTGATATTCGCCGTCAACTTTTACTGTCTTTGCTTTCAAACGCACAATCCTAATGCTGTTCGTGGTGTATGAGGAGACTTTTGAGAATATAAAACTTGTCACTTTACAGAGCCAGTCAGTGGAAGCAGAGAAGCAAATCAGACAGCTGTTTGAGAGGCTCCATAAGATTCTGAATGAAGAAGAAGCTTCCAGAATTACAGCCCTAAAGAAAGAAGAGGAACAGAAGAAAAAGATGCTGAATGAGAAGGTTGAAAGCATCAGCCGTGATATCACCTCTCTCACTGAGCTGATTCAGTCACTGAGGAAGGAGATGATTGCAGAGGATTTGGTTGTACTACAAGTATGGAATTTATGTATATAAATGGAAATTAGTGTTCATTAAGAACAGTATATGCCGTCTGAATTGACTTATCTTGGTTGCTGAATAATAAAAACAATTCTTTTTACTTCCAGAACTACCAGAATCTTAAACTTAGGTAAGTGTTGAGCTTATCCATCGTGCTTCAGAAGTTCATTTGAACTTGCAACATTGTGATTCTTCTTTGTGCTTCCTAATGTGTCCTAGAGCCCAGTGGACAGATGAACAATCCCAGAAGTTTCCTCCTGGAGCTCTCATCGATGTGGCCTTGCATGTTGGAGCACTGGATTACAAAGTTTGGGAGAGCATGCGGTCACAGATCAAATGCTGTAAGTGTGCCTTTTTGTGTGAGAATGCATGCCCTTAAAGGAAAAATCCACCCTGAATGACTTGCATATTAACCTTTATCATTAACACGTAATCTTTAATGTGTCCAAGATTTATTTTGCAATGAAATCATGAGTTGACATTTTCAGTCTAAACTCTTTTCATGGACATGTTGGACACATCTATTTGCTTAATGGTTACCTACATTACCCACAATTCTTACTGATGGTGGTGCCCGTGGTATACCCTCGCTTTATCTCTACCTTAAGAGAGCGATGCAGCAGTGCTTTAGTCCTTTAGTTTGTCTTTCTCTCCGCATCTATACAGTCTGCTCAAACCGATAAAGTTCCAAAGCTTCAACTTTAATGCTGATTCCACTATCAGTGACATTGTGCTTGCCATTTCATAGATCGCTAACTAGCCGAGTCGATTCTCTGCCATAACTGTGCAGCTGCATTGTATAGATGCATTGCATTCTGGAACTTTGAGTCCAGTGTTTGCTGTCTCCGCTACTCCTATATTGGATTTTTTATTAATATGACATTGAATGTTGCCCGAAAATGGTGAGTGAGGAAACCTTCTTGAAGGAGTAGCAAGAAATGTAGCACCAACCAACAAATTAGCACCAGGATCGTTAAGCACATCACAAATACATCGTACGGCCAAAAGTATGTGGACAGCTGACCTTCACACCTGTGTGTGATCCTTCCTAAAACCTGTGCCACAAAGTTGGAAGTTCCCAATTGTTTAAAATGTATCTGTGAGCTGTAGCATTAAGATTTCTCTAAGAGGCTCAAACATGTTCCAGCATGACCATTCCCCTGTGCGCAAGGTGAGCTCCATGAAGACATGGTTTGCCAAGGTTGGAGTGGAAGAACTCGAGTGTCCTGGACAGAGCCCTGACCTCAACCCAAAATCTCAAGCCAAAATCTAGTGGAAAGCCTTCTCAGATGACTGGAGGTTATTATAACAGCAAAGGGGAGTAAATCTGGAATGAGATGTTTAACAAGCAGACATATGGGTGTGCTGTATCTGGTGTCCACATACTTTTGGCTGTATAGTGTATTTCAATATAAAGAAATATATAAACACATTTAATGTGTTTCAGACTGGAGATTTTCCTTAACAAAAAAAAACAGCTAAAACTCATAACACCAGCTCTTTGTGTATTGGTATTGTATATGTTGTTTTGATTATTTTGTAGACATAAGAATATGACAATTAATAGATGCATGTCATATAGACATTCCTATACCCAGTCCATACAGGATTTCACTGAGTGTTTTTGTGATTGTTGTTGCCAAAAATGCTTGATTCTGCTGTGGCTTTAAAAAAAAAAATTATGATAAAGGGTTTTTTGTGGGGTTTTTTTTTTTTTGCGAGAAAGCCACTTGAATTGGCGAAATTGCAAATAAACTAAATTGTTTTGCATGGTCCTAAGCAGTGACTGTTGTTGGTAAATGAGATCTTTTAGCTGTACTCATGTTCGACACTCGTGAGTCGATGAGGGATTTGGCTGAATGCATTTTGTGACACATGATGCATCTTGGCCCAAACTGCTGAAACCGCAAAATCCTGGAGGGACTGAATACCTCTTTATACAATTATACCATTATCAGAGCTGTGATTATTGGCTGATATCCAATACTTGACATTTTTGCAGAAAACAAGCCACTTCTCTATAACTTATGTGAAACATCAGAGGTCCTGAGCATTCCATAGTAATAGAGAATGGAAAATGTCTTGTACTGGAGAAAAGACCACAGACACAGAGAGATCATACGAGATATCACGTAGACATGAACACACATTCAGATTCTAAGAAAAGTGGTAGCCTGCATTTGAATGTATACACTTCTTTTTTCTATTTACCTACCATTGCCTAAAAGCTAGTCTCCGATATAAGAATAAATGTATGCACTGATTTTACAACACAATGTTTAATTTGAGTCTGTAGACAAATTCAGTGTCTAAATCTCTTGTCTTCTCTGTAGTTCCAGTGCTGATGGATCCAAACACTGTTTCACCATGGCTCTCCATGTCCCCTGACTATGCAAGTGTGAAAGAGAGCACAGAGAGGCAATCAGTCCCAGACAACCCTGAGCGCTTTGACCCCTGTGTCTTTGTCCTGGGCTCAGAGGGTTTTGTGTCAGGTCGCCACCGCTGGGAGGTCAATGTAGGTGATAACCCAAAGTGGGTCCTCGGAGTGTGTAAAGAGTCTGTGGCCCGCAAGAGGAAGTTCACAGTGACTACATCAGGAGGCGTGTGGAGCATCGGCTTAAGTAAAGGCGTGTACAGCGGTCTGACTTCTCCTCGCACCACACTAACTGTGGCGAAGAGGCCAGAGACAATCAGGGTGAAAGTCAACATGGAAAAAGGAGAGGTGTCCTTCTGGGATGCAGACAGTGGGGCACACCTCATCACCTACAACGACACATTCCGTGGGAGGCTCTTCCCTCTCTTTGGCCCTGGGCTCCACAAAACTCCTATGGCTATCCAGCCTGCCAAACTCACCATCCATAAGTAGCAATGATATGCATGGGGGAGTAACGATACAGTGTGACATATCGTATTGTTGAATACATGGCTCTTGATTTGATATATTTGCATATTAAACAGAGTTCATATTGAATTGAATACCACTGCATCTGTGCCAACAACATCATGGAGATGACGACTCTCGCTCTCGCTCGCCCTTTTTCTCTCTGCTGCTTTACGATAGCATTTCCCAGTTGATCTGGGTTAAAGAAATTTGTGGGGCTATTGGGAAGTTTGTAGCTGCAAATATAAGACTTTGTATATTTCAGAATGCAGTACTTCAAAAAAAAAAAAAAAACAGCAGGGTTGCCAGGTTTGTGGATTTTAAAACAAAATTGGGATGGTTTTGAAACGACGTTGCAGGTGGAAAAATTAAGTCGGTGAAGGCACAAGGACTGAGAAAAAGAAGAAATAAGGTGGAACTGCACACCAGTGTAAGATTGACCACAGCACTACTGTTTAATTAGTCATGCTTAACCACTGTGTCAATATAAAGTTTCAGTGAATTTTATATTGTTGAATGTTCGAAAATGGCGCCTGTATCGAAAATGTCACATCAAGACGCCGCTGTATTGTATCGTATTTGGGTTTTGTGTATCGTTACCCCTGCAGGGTAAACATATTTTGTGTATATAAACATAAACAAGTGTGGTGTGGAAATGGCAAGAGAACTCTGTGAAAGATGGGGAAGTGGGTAAAAAGGGACTGGGGAGACTCACTACAGTTTTGGATGTGATACTGAGGCTATTCTTTGAGTATATTGTAAGCTTGGGAAGACTAAATCTAGAAAATATACCGGCATATTAATTTATCACAGAACTGGTCAAATATCTTACTAATTTGTTTCACTGGGTTGGAGTTATAAACATATGTTATTTATTCTTGGAGTCCTTAAAATTGTTTAAACTTCTATAAGCGATTGCCATTTAGCAAACTTACAACTTTCTTTATTTTATTTTCATTTTTTTGCTGGTAAATTTTATTTCCATAAATTGCTATAGCTGAAGTGTGAACGCATTCATGTTATTAATGTAATTCTAAAAAGCTGCTGACTTTTAAAGCTGAAAATATTTTGAATGTTCTGTTTAAAAAAAATCATTTTAGCTTGCATGCAAAGAATTCTCTTGGACGGCATCGGATGGAATAAAATTTATTTTTCACCTTGTCTATAATAAAAATTTAATTTCCATTCTATAATATAAAGCCAAACAACTGAGTAATATGATTTTATGTGTCATAAAATTGACTAGTAGGTAAACTGACCTGTATTACTTAATTATCAAAACAGTAAGCCAGAATTGTAATCCTTCATAAATAAGATGCCCTGCCTGCCCTCGCACTACAGCTGTAACCTACATCCCTACACTACACTCTAATAAGAGATGGAGAGTTTATTCTGTTTAAATTCATTCAGGTTGACTGTATTTATAGTGTTGCATTTCACAGGGCTGTCATGAGCGCAGTATACTATAAAGCCTAAAGCAGAGATGGCTAAATAAATCTATATTTGATTATTTGCTGGTTTGGATTCATTTGTTGTGATTACAGTTAGGAGGAAACTCTACAGGGTGTCCCAAAAGTCTCCATGCATAGAGGAAATTAACACTTTTTAGCAAAATGCTTTCAAAATTTTAGATCGACCTTAGGAATGCCTTTGACAAAAGAAGAACGTATTGAGATCATTCTTATGGCTGGATTGGGAAGCTGTCACAAGTTTTCAGAGGTCTTTATCAGGAAACATGGCAAGCACCTCACACTCGACACTGTGGCTAAGCTTATTAACAAATTCAAAAAGACAAAGCGTCCACAAACATCCACTGACAGCTGAAGTGGTCCTGGCGAACATAGTCCCCTATGTACAGAGATTTGTGGGACACCCTGTACATACAAGAATCTACAACAGGGGTATCCAGAGTCTGGCCCAGGGCCAAATGTGGGCCACAGCTTCTCTATTAAACCCAAGTTCTATCCTGGTGAAGCCCTTTAGAAATTAATCATAATAATAATAGTAATAATAATAATATATGCATGCACAAAAACACACTGAACAGAGTTTTTGGGGATTTTTTCAGGATAAATTACAACTTTGCTTGTTTTATGTACAGGTAGGATTAAATGCAGTTTTTCTATATTAATATTTGAAGATACTTTGAATGGAAAAAATTTTGTAGTGTGAGTTTGTGCTTAATTTATTAAGCTCCTTGGGATGAGAAGGAATGAGTGTTCTGGGAATTGCTGTCCATGTCGGCCATGTTTGTAGGCCGCAGTGCAGGTTGGGAAATGTAGTCACTGGTTTGCTGTGATATGACAGAACCCTCTCCCAAGGGCGCTTCTCCAGAAGCACCAAAATACACTCCCTCCCCCGGCAGTCCTGGCCCTCAGGGCAAAATGTCTTCACAGCCCCTCAGGTTCCAATGCAGGCATTGTCCGATAAGTAACAGGTTCCTCGAGGAGTAGACATGAGGCTGGGGCTGGTTCGCCAGGGTCATTAGGCAAGACCCAGGCTTGGGAGGTTGTGTCGTCAGCTTTAGACAGGTGCTTGACTTGGTGGGCCGTCTCGTCGGCCTTTCTTGAATATGGAGCAATGTTCTCAGCAGAGCAGGAAGGCAGAGCGATGTCCTCAGCAGAGCAGGAAGGCAGAGCCTCATCCTCATTGGAGCAGGAAGACGGAGGAGACATCATGCCAAGCTAGTAAGGAACACCCTACTGAGACTCAACTCTATGAAGCTTATCAGATCCCCCAGAGCCATACGACTGATTTTTTGGCTACCCTGAATATTTTCTCTTTGACTGCCAATTGCATTTTTTGAGCCTGGCGCACCCCAAGCCTGACCAGAGGCAGTGGCTAGGGTTCATACTCTCCCGGCTCGTTGGCCAAGCCCGCCAGTGGGCGGCGTGTCTGGCACGTACAGATTCCAAGGGTCTGCACAATGTAACTCAGTTTGTGGGACTATTAATAAAGGAGTTTGTGAATCCAGAGTACACCCCCAACCCGAATGAGTGTTCTGGGAATTGCAGTCCATGGTGGCCATGTTTGTAGGCCGCAGTGTAGGATGGGAAATGTAGTCACTGCTTTGCTGTGATATGACACTCAATAATGTCCCATTGAAACAAGTTCATATTACTGCGTCACATTCCATACCAGTATCTGAACCTGCAAACCAAAAATCTCTTCAGACTATCCATAACCAGCGACAGAGAGAGTAGCAGAGGCTTAGCAGTGATTTAGCAGCGACTTAGCAGTGACTTAGCAGTGACTTAGCATCGATTTAGCATCCATGCAGCAGCCACTTGGCAGCGATTTGGCAGCTGCTTAGCAGAGATTTTGCAGCAGTTTAGCAGCTATTTGGCAGCAATAATCAGCATTTAGTCTTATACTTTGTGCGATATATATGTGTTAAATCAAAAATTTATTGATTTTTTAAAGTTTTAATACTTAATTACTACTACTATTACACATATTAATAGCATGACTGTTAATCATTAATTTTTCTTTAATTTTATTATCATACTGATAAGTGTAAGAACTTTTAGCTATATACATTTTATGATTCCTCCCATTTCTGTGGAGAAAAGTATTTTTAGTATTTTTTTAATCTAAGGTTTGTCTATTTAAAACAGTAAGTTAGTGTGTTGGTAGGCCTACTAAATGTTCAGTTGGTGTTATTGCTTTTCTCCACCACCGAGAGTTTGATGAATTTCTATTCTTTAGGTGAAATGAGCCCAAACTTTGCTGTCTGCAATGTATGTGGGTGATCTGCACCCTGAGGTGACGGAGCCCATGCTTGTAGAGAAATTCAGCCCTGTATGACACAGTCACTCCATCAGGCTCTGCAGGGACAGGAAGACTGGCTCTTCACTCGGCTATGCTTTCGTCAATTTCCGTCATCGAGCTGATGGTAAAACAAACAATACAGAACACAGGAGAATGCTGTTCCATACACTATTTCTGTATATTAATACCAGTTTAGAGCCTAGTTAGGGATACATGTGTAATTCATGTATTATTATACTGCTTTATTACATGGATAAGGTCAAGTTCTGAGGTGGTTTTGTTGAAAAATATATTTTTGTAAGAGTTATTTATTTTCTTAGAATAAATACTTGAAATAATGGTTTGATTTCTCTCATAGGCTTTTTCTGTGTGAGATTAAGATAATTAACCACTAAGACATGACCATTTTTATTGAAATTAATGAGTTGTAATTGATTTTCATTCCCTCAGCTGAGCGAGCATTGGAAATGCTCGATTTTGAACTCCTTATGGGCGGCCCATGCATATTATGTGGTCTCAGAAGGATTCATTCCTCAGGAACACCGGCATCGGAAACCTGTTCATCAGGAACTTGGACAAGTCAATTGACAACATGGCCCTTTATGACACCTTCTCCACCTTTGGGAAAGTCCTTTCCTCCAAGGTTCAGGCTTTTAACTGTTTGGTTGCGTATAGCATCTGTGTAGCATGAGTAGCATTTTTTCAATACTTTTTAAAACTCGGTTTGAAATAAATTCTGTGGGTTGACATGCCATGTCTCTCCTGAAGGTCCTACACCTCTCACATTGGGTGATATTATGGAGGGAGAGGAGGCAGAGACATCCACAGCCCCCACACCTACACCTCTCACATTGGGTACGAGGAGTTCCTCCCATTTGGAGCCATCGTCAGTGCAAAGGTCAACTACTAATCCTTACAGTTTCTTCTTTTTCCCAATGTTTATTTCATATTTTTTCATATACATATGTAATGATTTTTAACATAGAAGATGTACATATGGACTATGGGGAGGTGCAATACCAGTACTCTGATACTAACATAACATAGCTTATCTGTTTAGATTTTAGTGTGTGTGTGTAATGCTCATTCTTTGCTTTCTGTACCTCCCCGCTGTCCCCTACAGGTGATGATGGAGAATAGCCCCTCGAAAGGATTTGGCTTAGTTAGTTTTCCATCTACAATGGAAGCCATGGCAGCCATTAAAGGAATGGATGGAAAGATGTTGGGCAGGAGGCCGGTGCATGTAGCTCTTTCTAAGAGCAGAGAGGAGCGCAAGCCTTACCTTGCCTGGGTAGTGCAGAGGGCGGGCAGCAACATCACTGAATGGGTCTATTCCAAAAAATAAAGCACATTGAGACAATACTTTTGAATGGAATAATATGATCTAGAATAATGCAATGGTAATACAGTTTTGCAATAATATTATATACTAAGATAAAAGGTTTGACAATTATATATATATATATATATATATATATATATATATATATATATATATATATATATATATTATACACATATATATTGTATATATATATATATATATATTATATACACATATATATATATTATATATATATATATATATATTATATATATATATATATATATATATATATATATATATATATATATATATATATATATGGGCGCACGGTGGTTAGCAGTAGTTAGCACGTTCGCCTCACACCTCCAGGGTCGGGGGTTCGATTCCCACCGTGGCTCTGTGTGTGCGGCGTTTGCATGTTTTCCGTTTGCTGCGGGGGTTTCCTCCGCGTATTTCAAATACTAAAAAAATGCACACTTTGTTGTCAATAACAGTATACTTTATTACTTAGCTATACTGCTTTGTACAACATACTTTCATCATTACATACTCTTACACAATACAGTATTTTAAATGTGTTACCAGTCTACTAAAGGAATTACTTTGGGGACTTTTTCCCAGTGCTGAATGCACTTGTTTTCAATTCCATTAAAATAAATAACATATACCACCATCACTAATGAAGTTACATATTTCAATAACAAGTGCAACTGTTTTTATTTAAACTTTACATGGTTTCAGCATTTTAGAACTGAACAAAATGAACTGAAAAATGCTTTTTATTAAAAGAACACTGAAAATTATTGCACCAACACCCATACTGACCCTCTATACACAAACTACATATTATGCTCCTTTTTCTGGCTGAACTGCTCATTATTACATTTGCGTCTGATGGCCGCTCAAACATCAGAGGCAGTTGTCTGCAGAAACTCATGAAGAACAGCATCTGTTAACAGAATAGACAAGAGATAAGTTCAGATGGAATGTTAATACAACTTTCTTCAGCTTCCACTACATTAGTCTATCTAAATACTGTACTGAACCAATACTATTTTTGAACAGTAAATAAAAGGATAAGTGAGGAATTGTATCAGTATGGCATGTCAATATTGCTTCCAGTACATAGTCGAACATATACAGTAAGCAACAGAAGTCAGTACACCCCAGTGACCAACTAAAACTCAGAAGAAACACAGTTGCAGCAGTAAATAGGAGATATAGAACAAGCCATAATACCACTAATCAGAGCCACAGTGGCCATCCTCCTAAAATGACACCATGGGCAGTGCACTACTTGCACAATCTAGCTCTAAAAAACAGACCAACAGATGCTTCAGACTTGGCACAGAGGTTATCAATGGAAATTTTCTGTGACAGCTCAGACAGTGTGAAGGACACTGCATAACGTCAACCTCCATGGATGACATCCAAGAAAAAAATTCCTTCCTTGTTCTTCAGCAAAAACACTGTAAGTTTAAACTTACTTATTTGATAAAGAAAATTAGACGCAACCTGATGAATATTGGGAGCACATTCTTTGGTCAAAAGGCCAACATAAATTTGTTCATGTTAAAAGTTGCAAAAGGTGTTTGGATGACATTTAGAGATGGCACCTTGGATGCCTGTGGATATACCAAAACACTAGCTGAAAGATAACTACCAGTCTCCAGAATCTTGGCAGAAGAGGAATATTCCAGCATGATGATCCAAAGCATGCTGCCAAAATTACAAAAGAGAAAAAAATTGAATACTAAGAACTAAAATATTGTCACTGAAGACTGGCAGAAAATCTCTCCAGAAATTTGTGCAACACTGGTATCCTCCATACTGAGGAGGATTGAGTCTGTCATTAAAAATAAAGGTGGCTGTACAAAGTTTTTTTTTTTTTAATACAAAATTTTAATTTCAGTAGGTCTGGGTTGAAAATATCGATTTCCAGATTTTAATCTATTCTCATTTTGAAGACCCAACATCGATTCTTAAATCCCAAGAATCGATCTTTTAGTCTGTGCTGTTTTTACTAAACATTATTTGTAGAACACCTACCATAATAATCGCAATAATATTTGTGCTTTGTTACTTCTGATATGAAACAAAGTCTCAACTTTCAAATTCTTTCAATTTTATCACGTAATTCAAAAAATAAATACCGTTTTGACACTCTTGTCCCAAATGGCGCACTTCATGCGGACTTGCGGTCTCGTGACCTTCAGTTGCATGCGAGTGTACGAGTCCGTAGTGTGTCCCATTTGTGATTTTATTGCTTGTGAGGGTTCTCGCGGGGCGCACGGTGGCTTAGTAGTTAGCACACTCGCCTCACACCTCCAGGGTCGGGGGTTTGATTCCCACCGTGGCTCTGTGTGTGAGTTTGCATGTTCTCCCCGTGCTGCGGTCGTTTCCTCCGGGTACTCCGGTTTCCTCCCCCAGTCCAAAGACATGCATGGTAAGCTGACTGGCATGTCTAAAGTGTCCGTAGTGTATGAATGGGTGTGTGAGTGTGTATGTGATTGTGCCCTGTGCTGGATTGGCACCCTGTCCAGGGTGAACCGCGCCTTGTGCCCGATGCTCCCTGGTATAGGCTCCAGGTTCCCCATGACCCTGAAAAGGATAAACTGTATAGAGAGGATGGATGAAGGGTTCTCGCGAGCGCCCCCTTTAGGCCCTAGATGCAGTCTTCATCGAAGCCCACACTGCTGCAGGCTCACAGCAGTCCGCTACTTAACAGTGTTTGCGACAGTCCAGAAAGCAAAGGAGGAGTTTAGTTGACGTGTGAAGCGGAGGAGGAGTTTCAATTGCAGGTTTTAGCAAACATGACAGAGAACAGGATTTCTAAGTGTAAGTTTTTGTTTTTATAATTAACAATCATTTAAATTGTAACTTAAGTGTACTCTAGCTTTTAGTAATATTTCATTATATAGTTTGAAAATAAGAAATGTGAAATTATAGTCGAAATCTTACTCTTTCCGGCATCAGTTCGTCGAGTCCGTCCCAAAAGCTGTCTATTAACAGCCCCATCGCCCTCGTGAACTCCCGCCTTAGCGCCCCATAAGTCTGCATTAGGCGACGTCACCAAAGTGTAGACTCAGAGGAGAGCTACAAGGGTGGAGTGTGCCATTTGGGACAGGGCCAATGCGTTGACCATCTGTCCCACTTTACTATTAGTTATGGCACGAAATAAACATGAATAAACATGAAACTTACTGAACTGTATTAGTTCTCATGTAATTGCCCAATCTGCGTTTCAACCGCCAATTAAACAGCTTGTAAACAATATGTCACATAACCCTACATTTACCCCAGGAAAGTCATTCAAGGTCCATAGCTCTGATAGTTAACTAGAGAAAAATAACTCTAGAGAGGAGCATTTTGCTAAATATATGCACTATATTACATATTCATTATATTCATACTCATACATAACCTGTTAGTGATTTCACATTTATTGTATGTTTGAATAAATCTGTCATGAAAACAAGTTATTACAGCCACCGTTTAAATGTTTATATTTCAACAATGAATTGGAGTAGAAACATAATTATATCATTGAAAAGTTGCAATAAAAACCGCCTTATTTAAATGTAAAATGTTTGTATATTACTCAGTTTTTATGAGAGTTGATTATTATATCTAAAATAAATAGAAATTGAATTTGGACTTGTTAAATTTAACCTTTAATATTACAGCATTGTACCAACTAACAGGGATCCCTGTGTAGTTTACAGCAATAGCTGAGAGATTGTTTTCCTTAAGAAAAATTGGCATGTACTGTACCTGATATGTATCAAACAAATCAATACTGAATTGAATCACAATCGAATGGAGAGCTTGTGAATCAAAATCGAATTGATTCATGAAATCTGTGTCAATACCCAGCCCTAAATCTCAGTAATGAAAGGTGTACTTAATTTTATTGCACAATTCCTACTGTGGGGCCCGTATTTTTAATACAGTAAATAAAAACTGTTAGTTTTTCATTTTACATATGACCAAATACTCTACTGTTCCACTTAGAAGTAATGCAATTACTGAGAGGTGATACATTAATATATTTTAATTTTTATTTTCTTATATTTGTTATTGCACAGGGGTGCACTCACTTCCGTTGCACACTATGTTTAACAGTTATTGGTGGGGGTTTTTTCCCAATGGCCATTTGATCTTGAAGCTATAAAATTACAATTTTGAGTAGTGCTTTGTAAGTAGACAAAATATAACTCAAGACAATTACACACCTGTTGTGGCCTGCACTTTGGCAATGTCCAGCTGTCTTTTTGGGGGCCTCCCTTTCCCAGATTTCCCTGTCACGGTGGACTGTGCAAGAACATCCTTTGTGAACACCATCAGCCAGATCCTGTGCAAAAAAATGGTCATGCGAGAGCGGTTCAGTCGCTGGAAAGCCCTCTTCGGAACGGTCACTGCACTGCCAGCCAAGGGATGCTATATAGAGAGAGAGGGAGAAGGAGAGGCAATTAACAAATGAATACATAGTTCGGAGAACTCTGCTCTGCTAAAACTCATTTAATAATCTTGTATGGTAGCACTACTTGTTTTGTTCTCTGCTTGATATACCGCTTTGCTTGTATTTCCTCATTTGGATAAAGCATCTGCTAAATAAATGTGAATATTAAACTGGTCTATGATCTTCTGCAAGTAAAGGGCAATAATGCAATCAGACCTATATAAAGAAAAACAAAACCAAAACAAAAGGTAACCAGCTTCCCCCTAGAACATCTTTCCCTAACACTAACCCATATTTTGTTTAACACATTTCTTGGTCACTGCATAATTCCATATGTATATGTATTTCATAGTCTTAATGTTTTCATTATTGTTCTAAAATAGTACAAACTAATAAAAATGGAAATCTTTCTATGAAGAGTTTTGTGCAAACGTTTGACATTTGTTGCTTTTTTGTCTGCTTCCACAAGGTACAACAATGTCCAGTTATGTCCTGAGAGTAGTCTGCAACTGAGTAATCTGGAAATATTTCCGACTGAATGATTGCCAATCTAATCATATAATATGGTACTGTTCTGCCATGCCCCCCCCCCCCAAAAGGGGTTATCATGAGAAAGATGATTGTGAGACAAAGAGGTAGGTTGTTTTTCCAGGTATGTCAGTGGAAAAAGTGAATCGTTGTATGTAATGTATGCAATCGTTTTTGCCCATTCTCTAAATGGTTGCCAAATACTGCATTTTAAGTTATTTTGATAATTATCTTTAACACCTACATGTAACTGATATATATTTAAATATTAGAATATTTAAATAAAATATGTGCTCTTTATTAATTCTCAACTGATCAGTTTTTAAAGTCTGAGATTCAAAAAAAGACTCAATGTTCAAATTTAAAAAAAAAATATATCTTAAATTATTAAAAGGCTGGACATTTAATTCTGCAAGCCTCATTCAAATATATATAATTACATTATTTAGCAATGCCATTTTTAAATATCATTATAGTCTGACAGCTGGTATCTCTGTATTCAGTACCTTGTAAACTGACGTCTGCTTTTTTGCTGAAAAGCTTCCCTGGGGATTCAATTAAATTTGTAAAATGTTTGTGAATCATACAAATCCATTACTGTCACATTTTATTTCCATGATTGGTCTCACACTGTTTAGCTCAGGGGTTCTCAAATTTTTCAGCCAGTGACCCCTTTAGATGTAGATATAAAAATCTATGGATGCCCACAGAGCAGATTTTTTTTTTAAACATTCTGATAGTAGGCTTATTATTCAACCTTGTACAATAATATTCTGGATTTTTGATGAAGCCATAGCGCATTCTATTCCTGAACCGTCCACAGACAGGACAATGTTATTTTCCAGTTATACGGTATGGATTAAACCCATTTCATTCAAGTGATCAGTTAAACAGGCCAATAACTATGACGCTTGAAAGTTTTTGAATTTACTATATATCTGCATAAATATTAATTAAAACTTCATCAGATTTTCACACAAGTACTAAAAGTGGACAAAGAGAACCCAATTAAAGAAATGAGACAAAATATTATACTTGGTATTTATTTATTAAGGAAAATGATCCAATATTACATCTATGAGTGGCAAAATTATGTGAACCTTTGGCTAGAGTCAGGTGTTTTCAATCAATGGGATGACAATCAGGTGTGAGTGTGCGCCCTGTTTTATTTAAAGAACAGGGATGTATCTTCACATTACATGTTTGATGAAGTGTATCATGGCATGAACAAAATTATTTCTGAGGACCTCAGAAAAAGAGTTGACAACAACCCTAAGCACACAAATCATTCTAACAAAGAATGGTTAAAGAAGAATAAAGTTAATGTTTTGTAAAGTCAGAGTCCTGACCAATCCAATAGAAATGTTGTAGAAGAACACAAAGCAAACAGTTCATGTGAGGAAAACCTCCAACATCCCAGAGTTGAAGCTGTTCTGTACTGGGGAATGATTTAAAATTCCTTCAAGCCGATGTGCAGCTGATCAACAGTTACTTTTAGTTATTGCTGCACAAGCGCAGCAGATACTAAAAGCAAAAGTTCACAAACTTTTGCCACTCTATTTTTGTCTCATTTGTTTAACTGGATTCTCTTTGTCTACTTTTAGGACTTGTGTGAAAATCCGATGATGTTTTATTTCATAATTATGCAGAAATATAGACAATTCTAAAGGGTTCACAAACTTTCATGCAGTTCTGTACCTGCAGAAATGCCCTGTACTCACTGTAGTACAGTAGTTACTGTATGCATACTAAAAGATAGCCTAGTTTTCTTTTGAAGCTCTCTTTGCCCTTATCTGAGCTGTAACGTCATGGAAGCTTCGGTTGAGTTGCGACCTGCGTCCTCACTGAGTTCTAGAGTAAGCAAATGAAGTGAGAGCTAATGAAGATTTCACTTGACCAGGTAAGCTTATAGTTTTATTGGTTTCAGTGATTTTGCTTATAGAAATAGTCTGATTGTGTGTAAAAAAAATAAAATGAAATTAAATAAACAAATGATAAAAAATGCAATGTAGTGCAATGCAAGAACTAAGTACAAATAATAGGCACGTCTAACCTATACAGTCAATAGTGTGATTGCTTTTATAACATGGTAAATAGAAAGTAAATATAAATATATTTTTTATATCACTGTAAAGCTAAATAATGTACTTAATAGATGGGATAGGCAATCTAAGGATAATCTACAGATTATTATTTTAAAAAATTTAATACCTGATTGATTTTAAATTGTGTTGCAGTTGAGAGTAAGGTTTGACTGAGGATTTGGAGAAATGAAAGTGATGATTTTAAGTCATTTAAATATTTTGGTAAACAGAACAATCAAAGAAACATTACTTCAGCATGTACTATCACTTGACAGAAGATAAAAAGAAGTTAAAGAAATATGCTGCTTAAGTTTATGTTAATTCAATTACATAGCACTCAATTCTGAGGAAAATAGCAGGAGCTATGAGGCATTTTGCTTTTTATCAGCACATATTCCTGTCGATAAAGTATTAAACCACCAACATTAATCAGACAACTTTATCAAGCAAATTTCAGTTTTTTAATCGTACTTGCTTGTATTTTGATCGATGGAATAGATTATGTACAGTATTTATATATAGTATATATATGTTTTTATTCCCGCATGTACGTGTGTGAGTGGGTTTATTGAGGGTGTTTTATGTTTATCTCCTTAAAACACCCATAGCCCTATCTTTCAACAGAACTGTGCAGTGTGGGCAGGGCAACTTTCCATCCCTCATACATACATAGATAGGAATACAAATGCACTCTTCAAAAATTACACAGTAAATCCTCTTGGTAAATTAAGGTTTTATCCAATAATTCTGTAGTTTTAAGATATTGAGCCATAAAGCGTTGACTGTTAATAAGGTCAGATATGTCTTTGTTAAAAAAGAATAATTATAATAATCATCATCATTATCATAATCATAAAAATAACAAATGACCATATCCAGGCTATTATCCAGAGTTTTCTTCTTGAAAATAGATAATTATTTTCAAGATCTTTATTAATGGGATAGAGGTCATTCTCTATAGTTTCTAGATAAACATGCATGCACATAATAATAATAATGAATATAATAACAATTATGATAATTATTAATATAGTTTGCATTAATACATATTGTGTGTGTATATATGTGTGTATGTATGTTTTTATATACATTTATGTGTATGTATATGCACTGTGTGTGTGGAGTTTGCATGTTCTCCCCGTGCTGCGGGGGTTTCCTCCGGGTACTCCGGTTTCCTCCCCCAGTCCAAAGACATGCATGGTAGGCTGATTGGTGTGTCTAAAGTGTCCGTAGTGTATGAGTGGGTGTGTAAGTGTGTATGTGATTGTACCCCGCCTTGTGCCCCATGCTGCCTGGGATAGGCTCCAGGTTCCCCGTGACCCAATAGGATAAGCGGGGAGCTTGTAATAATATAATATTATATAATATTATAAAAAACAATATTATTTAAATGTAGTTCGAAAGTGAATTGTTTTTTTTTTGTTAGAATATACATAAAATAGCTTCTCCTCAATGTTTATTTTATATAATAATTTTGCTCTGTTTTATGAAGATGTCAATAATTCTGGAGTGTTCACTAGAATCAGAGACATAACAGAAAACAGAAAAGTCTTGTTTTTAATCTTAAGTGATATTTTGGTGTAAAATGTCTCATATATTTAGTAGCATGTAAATAACATTTTTATAATCACTAACCTTTTGCTGTGTCATAATTCATTTCAGATAAGCTTATAAAAATCAGTGTTGAAGAAGAGTACAGATGACGATGTTCCGTTACCGAGTTATACTTTTGGATGACACGATCATTGCGAGGGACCTGGAGGTCAGTTCCCAGTCCCAGTATTTACCTCCCAATAATTCTATCAATAATCTGTTTTACAAAAAATCTCAGATTATGAGAGCATTTTTATGTATCTGTGTTTATAGAAAAAAGCAGTGGGCCAGGTTCTGTTTGATAAAGTCTGTGAGTATCTCAACCTGCTGGAGAGGGACTATTTTGGCCTGGCAGCATGGGATTCATCCAACAACAAGGTGAATGATTTCATTCTAGATATTTTGATATCTATGTTAGAGAGTATAACATTTAATTACACAAAGGAAGTGTTATATTGAATTTTTTATCTGATTTAAATATGGCTTTATAGTAGTTAATACTTGTAATATAGTACATTTCTGACATTTTATTTTTCTTCTGCAGGTGTGGCTGGACCTTTCTAAACAGGTTCACAAGCAGATCATAAGTGCGTAATATTGTTCTGTTCTGTGGTGTTCAGAACATATCAGATCTGTGTGTTTGTGTGCATTTATGCTTATGGTCACTGCTGATTGTGGTTTTAGGTCCTGATGCTACATTTACATTCAGTGTCAAGTTTTACCCACCTGATCCTTCTGTATTGGCTGAGGACATCACAAGGTAAAATCTCTCTCTCTCTTGCTCTCTCTCTCTCTCTCTCGCTCTCTCTCTCTCTCTCTCTCTCTCTCCTTCTATTGACATAGGTAGACTATATGGGCAAAAGTTTGTGGAAACCTGACAATCACACCCATATGTGCTTTTTGACCATCCCATTCCAGATTTAGTCCCCCTTTCCTGTTATAACAGCCTCCAATCTCCTGGGAAGGCTGTCCGCTATATTTTGGAGCATGGTTGTAGGGATTTGCCCATTTAGCCAGAAGGGCATTAGTGAGATCAGACCCTGATGTCAGGAGAGGAGGCCTGGGGTGCAGTCAGTGTTCCAGTTCATCCCAGTAGGGTTGAGGTCAGGGCTCTGTACAGGACACTCAAGTTCTTCCACTCAAACCTTGGCAAACCACGTCTTCATGGAGCTCGTTTTATGCACAGAGGTATTGTCATGCTGGAACACATCTGGGCCCCTTAGTTCCAGTGAAGGGAAATTGTAATATTACAGCATACAAAGACATTCTATAAAATTGCGTGCTTCCAACTTTGTGGCAACAGTTTGGGGAAGAACCACATATGGGTGTGATGGTCAGCTGAACAGAAACCTTTGACCATATGGTGTATTTCTGTAGCTAATGCTATGCATACACCTACCATTAACCTTATCTGCAGCCTCAGTAACCAAAAGGACATCTTTTGGCTCTTTTAGTTTTTGCATTTTCTGTGAAAAAAGCAGTCAAAACTGTCAGATATTTCTACGCTTGTGGGCACATTTGGTCCCCATAAAAATATAATAACCTGCCCACAAATACAAGTACACTTAACACCATTAGCTTTTCCATTGACCTGGGATTTTTTTTTCTTTAAAAATTGGAAATAAACAGAAGGTTTTTAGAAAGTTGATTAATTAAATTACTTTAATTTTTAAATTAAATGTAAGCAAATTTGTGATATTGACCACGTTAACTGCTTTGTCAAATTTTCCTCATCCCTAATCTCATCTATTGAAGCATGTGTTTAGATGATACGCTGATGGATTTGATCTAAAATGATCCATAAGTTTTTGCACAAACTTGTGGAGTCCATGCCAGCTCAAGTGCTCACTGTCATTAAAGCAAAAAGGGGACATAGCAAATACTAAGAAACTCTGAAGTGCATGTAAATATTTGAAAGATTCTACTTTTCACTCAATTTTTTGTCATTAATCTGTAATGAATATTGTTGTATGCAAATGTATTAAAAAAGAATGCAAAATAGAAGCATTTTCAATAGTGGTCTCAGTCTTTTGGACCCCACTGTATATATTACAGTATTAAAACATTATCTAAACATAACCCATCCTAAACTGAAATGTGCTAACCAAGAAAACATATTTTGTGTCATTTATTTGTAAAAAGCTGCCATTTCTGTCCAGTATAAAAAAATACCAGTAAAATGCATTTACAATGTCAAAATGTCTGTTTTGTATAATTCTTTGAATATTTAGCTCCTGTATAGAGAGAGACACAGTAAACACATCACACGCTCATCAAGCTTCAACAAAAGTTGTTCAAGCTGTTTAAACATGTTTCAGTTCCATGAGAATGTTTGCCCATTGATATGTGTGTGTATAACCAATTCGCTCCATGTATTTATTTACTTCCTTATTCATTCTTATTTTTTTCCTCAGATACTTACTGTGTCTTCAGCTAAGGACAGACATCCTGACTGGCCGTCTGCCCTGTCCATCAGATATGTTGACAGTTTTGGGATCATTCGTGATCCAGTCGGAATTTGGGGATTATAATCCTGAGTTACATGGGAAAGAGTTTTTCAGTAACATTCCCCTCGCACCAAGTCAGACTCCAGAGCTGGAAGAGAATGTGACAGAGCTGCATCGCACACTCAAGTATTTGGGTTATCCACAAACATACCATATATAATCTCATATATACACATATATCTATATCTATCTATATCTATCTATCTATCTATCTATATATATATATATATATATATATATATATATATATTCATGTCTGTGTGTGTGTGTGTGTATATATATATATATATATATATATATATATATATATATATATATATATATATAATGTTCAGCATCATCATGTGTAGCATTTTCAATTTAGTAACCATAGAACATAAAATATAATAAAAACAAAAAGGATACATTACTAAAAATGACAAAGATGTTACTGTTACTTTAAAAGGAAAATACAAAAGCATATTTTAATTTCTTAAATCTAATTCAATTAGAAGATAAGTTTTAGGATTCTTCTAAAAAAACAGCAATACACATGCTCACACACTCACACAGATCCATATAAAATACACAAAGCAATTTTCTGTATGTGTCAATGCAGACCTATGAGTCCTGCTAAAGCAGATCAGCTTTTCCTAGAGAATGTCAAGACGCTCGACCTGTACGGAGTACACCTGCATCCTGCCAAGGTAACATGAGGAAATGTGCTTGTGTAGTGTATCATGCTGGCATAAGTTTTTCTTTGTGTCAGTATGTAAATATATTATTTGATTTGTTTGTGTTTATCGGTCTGTGTGTATAGGATGCCAGTGGAGAAAATGTGATGCTGGGGGTATGTGCTGATGTTCTAGTGGTGTATGAGGATGAGGAAAAGACAATGAGTTTCAACTGGGCAAGAGTTCTGAATATGACTTACAAACGCAGCAACTTCCATCTCAGGATTTTTGACTCAGAGGTAAGCCTGTGTATCATACGCCTAACATGCTGCCTCAAGAATGGAAATCTTTTTTATTATTGTATTATTATTATTATTATTATTATTATTATATTTCTTTTTTATATATAAAGAATATATATTATTTCTTTACATATTGTTTGGGAAAATTAAACTATCCTGGCTAATAACATGAGTTGACAAAGAACTCTTGAGGAACAATTTTTACTAAGAGTGTATTAGCAATAATATACTTGTATAAGATATTTGATGATGATGATGATGAAAATGAAGATGATGATGATGATGGGGGAAACCAGCAGAATTAGAACCTACCAAGCTATTTTAGTAATAAAACAATTTAGTAGACATTAATCTTGAATATGAAATTGTGAATATATGAGCAATTCTTTTTGGATCCTAACCAGGATGGATCTGAAAATACCATCAAATTCATCCTGCCCAGCTACCGTGCCTGCAAATGCCTGTGGAGAAATGCTGTGGAGCATCATGCCTTCTTCAGGTAGCAGTTTATAGATGGTGATATACAGTTGTACACAGCCATAAGTATCATAATTTGTAGTAGTCCTCAAAGGAACCCTAATTACAACATAGTATGTAATTCATCTGAATCAAGCTTCTGCTGCAGTTCAAATGAGAGAAACCATGAAGTACTTCATATTTCTAGACACATAAACAAGTAAATCAATATTTAACACATGCACTTAGGAACCGAGACAAGGCCCCAGAGGGACTGCTACGCTTGGGTTCTAGGTTTCGTTTCCATGGGCTCACTCAAGCAGAATCTCTAGAAGCCAGCTCCACCACCAAGCGACCAGCTCCACACTTCTCACGCTCAGCCATCAAGAGAAAAGGTGCGTGCGATTTGTGAATATCGATTTAAGGCTAAGATGCTTAACCCACCTCTGAATACGCATAAATTTCATTGCATAAATATCTCTGTGCTACTTTTAGTCGCCAACACTGAATACAGCCCAGTGTTTTTAAGAATACATGTATGTGTGTCAACTGCTGTTAATAATTATTCTTCCAGCAAAAGAGAGAAGCCTTGTGGATTTGAAGCGCCCAAACCGAACTGAGGTTGACGACTGGTTCCAAGTGCTTGGCTCTGATGAATCATGGCCTACTACTGGCCCAGGTAGAGTCCAGTGAAACTATCTATATCCTGTTCAGGCCAAAATATGATTATGATGGTTCACAAATTGTCAACCTTCACTGCATTTGACCTGCAAAGCATTTTATATAATTAATGTAATTAATGCAGAAAATCCAACTCCAGACCTTTTGACCCCAAAAAAGTCCTAATCCTGCTGGAAACACTGATACAGATCAAGCATTAATATTTTAGTTTTTACCTTCAGTGTCCCTGCAGTCCTCTCAAGCTGAAGAGCAGAGAGAAGAGCTGGAGTGGAAAGAAGGAACCTCAGAGAAGAGTATAAGGGTTGTCAAAATAAGAAAAGAGGTTCAGGCTGTGACAGAACAACATGAGGAACTGGAAATGGAAAGAAACCTAATGAGGCTAGATGTGCACACAGACAAGGACAAACTAACAGGTGGAGAGACCCTTGCTTATAAAGAAAGAGAGGAAGTGGATGAGCAGGATAACGAGTGGTTTCATCTGTTGGGTGGGCGCTCCTTTCACACTCAGCATTCTTTGTCATCCTTATCTCCAGGTAAATTTAATCTTCTCCTCTCTGTTTGTCTGTGCTTGCATTTTAACTCTCCTTTTCAACATTTCCTTTCCACTTTAATCATGATTATTCTTAGTTGTTCTATTGTCATGAAAAAATACAGCAGGCCTGAATTAAATTTGTTACAGCATGACTACATTAACATTTTCCCATCTAAATGTTTTGCACAGATACTGGCATTATGGAAAGTGCTACATTGCAGCTTTGGAAACTGCAAGCTGATGATTGGTATGTCCTCCTCGAACCCCGTACTTATCAGCCCACTTTTTGGACCCTGAAGAACCTATCATGTGAGTTCTGATTTTGCAGATTGTTACTAAGGAGGTTTTCAGGTACTAAATTTCATAGCTTGTGTACATACAAGTGGCTAAAAATTGTCTTCCCATCTTTTCATGATAAATAGATGGGTCTGTCTAACCAAACTATCCCTAAAGGCCATGCAGAACAATCCTAAATAAATGAGTCAGTGAAGCCAGACTGATACCCAAGCAAACTGAAAATCAGATCATTCCAAACCTTATTTTACAGCCCAAAATCATGGCTACCAGTACAAATATATTATAAAGTTCTTTCATCAAGGTCCTAAAATGTGAATAAGCAGACCAATTCACTGACACAGTCGTACAGTAAGAGGAGTGTTGCAGTTTCACTGATGCGTTTACTGATTGCATTTAAAAATAAACTTCAGCTCATATATTTGGCCTGCAAAGCTTTTGATATAATTAACGAAAATAATGCAGAAAATCCATCTCTAGACCTGATGACAAAAAAGTCCTAATTCTGCTGCTAATCTGCTGACCTGGCAACACTGATAGAGATCAGGCATTAATATTTTTGTTTTTATCCTCAGTGTCCCTGCAGTCCTCTCAGGCTAAAGAGCAGAGAGAAGAGCTGGAATGGATAGGAGGAACCTCACAGAAGAGTATAAAGGTTGAGGCTGTGATTGAACAGCATGAGGAACTGGAAATGGAAAGAAACCTAATGAGACCAGACGCTGTTGGAGAAAATCTAGAGTTGGATATTGAAGGCAATGAGCAAATACTAAAAGTTATGAGGGAGGAAATAGTACAGGATGGGGATGGGGAGGAAATACAAACAGTAGTAATGTATGAGCAGAGAGCACAAGAAGTAGAAACTTATACTGGACAATCTCAGAAGGTTTTTGTTGAACAAAGAATGAGAGGGATGGAAGGAGTAGACACAGTACATGAATTGATGTTAAAGACAAGGCAGGTAGTATCTGAGGAAAATATAGAGGAGTTAGAGGAAACATTACTAGAAGTGGAGAGTATTGAACAAAGACTGCAGGACATAGAAAGGCTGAAATTCAGATTACAGGAAGTAGAAATTTTGGAGCAAAAACTAGCAAAAGTGCAGCAGGCAGGGAGACAACGAGGGGAGAGCGACGACTGGTACATTTTGCTGGAGCACAAACTGATGGAATCTTCAGCACCTGCAAGAATATTAAGAGTGGAAACTTCTGAACAAAAGCTGCAGGATATTAAACAGAAAATACAAGAACGAGAAGAGAGAGGTGACTGGTACCTTTTGCTGGATCGCAAACCCTTGTTGGTATCTTCAGCAAGTGCAGGTATGCAACTTCATTCAGATCTGTAAAGGTTACTGAATGGTATATATGTCATGTGTGTTTGTCTGCAATTATAATATCCAATAATAATTCACAAAAAAACTTTAAAGGGTTTTAAAGGTGTCTTGAGTCTGTTAAAAGCAGTATACTGTATACAATAAGCAATAGTCTAATGAATTGCTAGTTTATACACTAATTGGAAACACTTTTTTGAAATACACCTTTATTGGGCCTCCACAACACATTCATATCAATTGCATAACTATATTATAAAGCAGTACTGGAGGATTTATGTCAGACTTGTGAAGTGACAATTAGATTTTTACATAGTATGCATCTGTTTTTATGACATAAAGGGAAATAATATCCAAGACTATATCTTATATATATCTGCTTCTGTATTTTTCACTGACCACTTTAATAGGAACACCTGTACCACTGCTAATTTATGCAATTATCCAGTAGCAGGAATCTGAGGCTACAGTGGGCACAGGTTCATCAAAACTGGACAGGTGAAAACAGAGAAAAGACCAGGCGAGATTTTTGCACCGTCAGCTGTCCAGTTTTGGTGAACCTGTGCTCAGTATAGCCTCAGATTCACGTTCTGGGCTGACAGCAATGGAACTTAATGTGGTCATTTTGCTGTTGTAATTCATCCCCCTCAAGCTTTGGCATGTTTTTTTGTTTTCTGAGATGCTTCCCTGCTCACCACAGTGTGTATAAGGGTTTTTATTTGAGCTACTGTAGCCTTCCTGTCAGCTTGATCCAGTCTGGCCATTCTCCTCTGACGTTTCTCATGAACAAGGTTTTTCACCCACAGAACTAACGCTCACTGGATTTTTTTTCTCACCATTTCGTGTAAACTCTACATAATTATCATATTAAGGAAAATCCCAGGAGATACACCCCCCCCCCCCCCCCGCCCCATTCTGATGTTTGATGTGAACATTAACTGAAGTATTTGACCTATATCTGCATAATTTTATGTACTGCATTGCTGTTACATCATTGGCTGATTTGATTATTGCATGATTGAGCAGGATCACAGGTGTTCCTACTAAAGTGGCTGGTAAGCATAATGAATAGTTATTTAAAATAGTGTAAGCACAGTCATGAAGCTTTGAGGCATTCTCTTACTGTTATCTTACTTTCTGGGAGCTGTATTTACAGCATGTAGTCATCTGAACTTGGAATTGGATGTAGATTAACTAATGTGGTGGATGTCCATCTGTATCCAAAACTATTTCAATGCAACTTTGTTTATAAGAATCCTGTCCATCAGGAGAATAAATTATTTTCAAGTGGTTATCAATTTTGCACTTATAACACTGTTATGAAGCACTAATATGTAGCTGTAGTATTATTTTAATTTGCCTGTATATCAGTTTAATGCAGAGGTGGGTAGAGTAGCCAAATATTTTACTCAAGTACAAGTAAAACTACTCAAGTAACAGTAAAAGTAATAATGTTAATAATTACTTAAGTAAGAGTAATAAAGTATCTATTGAGAAGACTACTCAAGTAGCAAGTTGCTAGCTACTTCAGATCTGATTAAAATGAAGGGAAAATCCTGAATCTCCTGAAAATCAGGAGAACTCACACATCTCTTTGAAAGTCTTTCTGTTCTGTTTATATGATACAAAACCTGGGTTCAAGATGAAGCAGCATATCCCAGTCCTGTAACAACACACAACCTGTCATTTTCAACACAAAATCTCACACACACCCCAAAAAGTAACATTTTCCCAACAGTTGACTGTCTTTATTTTCACAACATGTTAACACAAACTTTTCAGCATCTGCATTTAAACAAGACAACTGAGAACAAAATAACAGTCTATGGAACAGAACAGAAGAGAAAGTATGTGTAGAGAGATAGTGTGTGTGTGTGTGAGTGTGTGAGTGTGTGTCCTCCCTTCAGCGCTCATGTCTTCCCCCTCTTCGGTCATTATCTTCCAGGACTGAGCCGGTTGTGAGTAGTTGTTGTGTCCACATTCAGACCTCTGCAGTGTATCGCGAGACTCGCCACCTCGTTATACGTGATATAAACTAATTATTAAAACTACATATATTCATTAATATTTAACAGTAACGGAGGAAGGCCCCTGAATGTAGTGAAGTAAAAGTACATATCTGTGATTAAAAATTAGCTTGAATAAGAGTATAAGTATGGCCAATTAAATCTACTCTGAAAAGTACTCTTTTTTTTTCAAAAAGTTACTCAAGCAAATGTAACAAAGTAAATATAGCACGTTACTACCCACCTCTGGTTAAATGAATAGGAATGGAGTGGGTCACAAAGATGTTGCAAGGCTTCATGAATGTGCTGTTAGTAAAAACAAATTGATCACTTGCATGATAAGAATAAAAACTACATTAAAAATAGAAAAAAGAACACTGAAAGCTCTTTTCTCTTCTTACAATACAAAGCCTATACGGTCACCACACAAGTTTTGACCTAATCCTTTCATCTATATAAATGATTTTGAATGTGCTATTGAGACACAGTGTAAGTACGTAAGATGTCTTTGAAAAATAATGAATTTTCTACATAAAATATAACTTCGATAAAAAGCATTAACAGCACTAAACTAAAAAAGTCAATATTTGGTATGATAACCCTTTGTCTTTACATCATACCGTACATCAGTAGTCTCAGATATATTCTGGGAAGATTTAAAAGGAAATTGACTGGGAGATTTTTCGGAGCAGCTTGGAGAATTTGACACAGCTCTTCTGGTCATTTTGACTGTCACACTTGCTTCTGTTTTTGGAGCTAATCCCTAATAGCCGGTATTCACTTTTTTGCCTGAAAAGTGGTCTGCTGCATAGTATGTTACCTTTTTTACTGACCTACAAACATTTTCTGCTACATTTCATTTTGGAATTTTAGGTTGGAAATATAATGCTTGGAAATGTATTTTTTTTTTTAACTGACTTAATAATGCAGAAGTCAAGCATCTAAGACAATATCAGTATTGAAAAATTTACAGTGCCTAAAACATTTGCACATTACTGTATATAGAAAATCTATAGTGGTAATTTACTATATAAGCCTATATACAATGGTATAAATTCCATCCACGTCATCACTTCTGTATTTTTAAAACTACAAGGTCCTACCACGGACACAGCAGAACAAAAAGCAGAGATTAGATGGTGGATAGAGGCGAAACTCCAAAAAGCAAACACTCTAACACCTGTCCAGATGAAAGATGAGTGGCTACAACTGTGATACAACTAAAACCACATCAATTATTTTATATATTCACAGTAGCTGCTACTTCGGACAGATGACTCTATGGAAAAAACAACAGTATTTTCTTTGTAAAATATTGATGAATAAAATAATGACATATTGATCAGTGTGGAATGATAATAATATAACCTGCTCATAATGTTCATATATTCGTATGAGTAGTTTATAGATTGCCTTAAGTGATTTAGTACAGCTAATTTGTATGATATTATAATTTTAGGTTCTACCTTTGTAGAAGATTCTAGTTTGATGTTAACCCCATAGAGAAATGATTACAAATTGAGCATTCTTGGGACCTCATGAAAGGTCAAATGATCTCCAGGCATGTCTTACCACAATAGTACTAAATATTAAGGATTCAAATTCAGAAAAAGGATTAGAGCAGCTTGGTATGCATGGGAGATCAAAATATAAAGATAGGAACACTGGGCTCACATCTGTGACCACAAGTAGTAATTTAACTCTGTGACTCAAGATCTGATTATTCAATATTTAGACATGTGCAGTATATACAGGTGCTTCATTTGATTTTACGAGTTCTGAATGTGAGGTGTTCTGGACATAATTCTAGTTGATGTTTTTGGCATTGCAATAAGCAAAAAAGCCTACCTATTTGACAATGCACAGTCAGTGATGGAGCCCAGTGATCATACTGCAAGGGCAAACCTTAAGAAGGAAGTCATAAACTTAATTATTTGTGCCATAAATTCCACAGGCAGTTGCTGAAGCCATGGTTCCACTTACTTGCATTACTTCCAATCAAAATGTTATTTGTTACAGACATCTATGTACATACAGTATATGTATATTTCCCCCCCTTTTACATTATTAGAGATTGATATCCAGTCATCTTCCGTACATGTGGCAGAGGAACACATTAACTTGGGCAAGGAAAAGAAATGGAGTGAAGAGAGAGCAATTCATCTGAGAGAAACACAAACAACTTTACCAGCACAAAGAGAAGAGCAGACACAGATACCGGTGGATAATGACTGGTTTATCCAGCAGGATGTTTCTCCTAAAGAAGAAGGTAAACCCAGAGATATATGAAGACTCACACACGTACTGTACGAATCTGCAAAATCACATGTATTGTTGTATTTTGTTTATTTCAGTGTTTGCTAAAGCTGTAGATGTTTACAAAGAGACCACAGAGGAGGAAGTACAGCTAGTTGAAAAGGAAGTAAAGACAATAACATTTGAGGTGGACAGAAGAGAAATGGTAGAAACATCTCATGAAGTGGTTCAGATGAATCCAGTACCTTTTGAGAAAAGAGGTGTTCCTTCAGGTGAGGAATATATTACTAACGTTTGCTGAGTCACAGTTACATGTCTCATTTCTCCAGTCCCAAACACCTTTTCTTCTCTTTTTATCTCTCTTCATAGTAAATACGGAAATTGTATGGATTGGGTTATTGTATTGATTCTTCAAATGACTGACCAATTCGTTGTCTGTAAAATTGGATCCAGCTGGAGCCTGTAATCATATTATTATGTTTTTACAGCTTAGCATCTCACATAATTTATATTTGATTACAGATTCTGACATAACATTAATATACGCTACCTCACCAACACATTAGGCAGTTGGCTTAACTAGCCAGCTAACTAACAATAACCAAAACATCAACTGTTAGCTAACTAACTTTACATAATGTAAAAGGTAATTATGTGAGTACATACACTCGCTGGCCACTTTAATAGGAATACCGGTACCACTGGTAATTCATGCAATTATCTAATTACAGGAATTTGAGGCTACAGTGGGAATAGTTTTATTGAAACTGGACAGGTGAAGACAGGGAAAAAAAACAGCTGAGATTTTTCCACACTCCAGCTGTCCAGTTTTGGTGAAGTGGATTTTTTTCCCTCATCATTCAGTGTAAACTCTATAGACTGCAGGAAAATCCCAGAAGTCCCCCTCCCATTCTGATGTTTGATGTGAACATTAAGTGAAATGTTTGACCTATATCTGCATAATTTTATGCATTGCATTGCTGTCACATGATTGGCTGATTTGATTATTGCATGAATGAGCAGAATCCCAGGTGTTCCTACTAAAGTGGTATTGTGTGGTATAAGTGGTATAAGTGGTACTATATGGGTCATTCCATCTCAAGTGGTCCAATGCAGCTTGCTCAACAATTTTTAACTTTCCTAATTTTTTTCTGTGATTACCTCTATGCATTGTACAGCCTTCTGCTGTAAAAATTGTGAGGTTGGATGTAAACTCTGCAGGACAGTGGACCTCGAGGGCCAGATTTAAAGCACCAGCTTGAGCTATCATTTTGGTACAGGTGTACAGTTGATATGCATGAATAGATTTGATCCCAAATATGCAATTATTGCAATTATTTAACTGCAATTATTGGACCACTTGAGATGGAATGACCCATATAACGCCATATACAATGGTATAAATTCCATCCACATCATCACTTCTGTAGTTTTACAACTGCAAGCTGCTTCCACAGACACAGCAGAGCAAAATGCAGAGATTAGACGGTGGATAGAGGCGAAACTCCAAAGAGCAAACACTCTAACACCTGTCCAGATGAATGATGACTGGCACATTTTGCTGGAATCTGCACTTCCTCTATCAGGTACAACTAAAACCATATCAAGTATTTTATATATACACAGTAGCTACTACTTTGGACAGATGACTCTATGGAAAAAAAAACAACAACAGTATTTTGTTTGTAAAATATTTATGAATAAAATAGTGACATATTGATCAGTATAGAATGATATATTAATATAACCTACTCATAACTTTCATATCTTTGTATGAGTAGTTTATAGTAGGGATATTGTATGGATTGGGTTATTGTATTGATTCTTCAAATGACTGACCAATTCACTGTCTGTAAAATTGGATTTCACATCATTTATATTTGATTACAGATTCTGACATAACGTTAATATACGCTACCTCACCAACACATTAGGCAGTTGGCTTACAATTTTTACAGCAGAATGCTAATATAGAGGATTTATTTCTGTTAAAAATTTTAGATTCGTATTTGGTCCCCCACCAGGGATATTCAACCCAAAATTAAAAATGCACTTTCTCACACCCATAAAAAATAAGAGAAGTCTCAAACCTGAAATGTTCTGCATTCGGACTTACACTATATTTACCTAGGTATCCCCTAAAAAAATTAAGATTGAGACTCGAACCCTTCCCATTATAAATTGACCCTAAATGTGGAACTGTAAGTAATCTTGAGCACTACATTTGGACTTAAGTTCTAAGTCTAAGGAACAAGAATGTGCAAAATATTTATATTTGTACATGTACCTTGTAATGTGCTCTAGAGATCAGTTTTTGTTCCAAGGAGCTTGGCCCATCCTGAGCTGAGATATTGAGGTTTCCATAAACAACGGTATAACCAAAATTTGTTGTGTGCTATGACACAAAGATGGCCGTTGTAGTTAAACCAAGTAAAATTATATTTTTAAAAAACTGTTGATTTTGCAATAACAATATCACTCAAAAAAACATTAGGAAAGTTAAAAAATGGTCGAGCAACCAACTTTGCAATTATTGGACCACTTGAGATGGAATGACCCATATAACTCCATATACAACGCTATAAATTCCATCCACATCATCACTTCTGTATTTTTACAACTGCAAGGTGCTACCATGGACACAGCAGAGCAAAAAGCAGAGATTAGACGGAGGGTAGAGGCGAAACTCCAAAGAGCAAACCCTCTAACACCTGTCCAGATGAAAGATGACTGGTACATTTTGCTGGAATTGCTTCCACGATCTACACAGACCATGCAACCTTCACTACCCCTGTCAGGTACAACTAAAACCGAACCAAGTATTTTATATATATATATATATATATATATATATATATATATATATATATATATATACACACACACACACACACACACACACACACATATATATCTCACTGTATGGCTTTTTTGATTTCTGAAGATGCAGCAGGCCTGAGATCTCAGCAAACAGTCACAATCAAGGAAAAGGAAGTAACATTTGACAAGAAGCCGATGATCATCAAAGAGAAGCAAGTGATAGTAGGAGGAATAGAAAAGAAAATTCCTGCCACAATGCATGAGGATGAAGACAACTGGTTTGTGCTTTTTACACCAGCACAGATTGAGAAGAAGGCCATTTCCACAGGTATTATTAGCTAATTGTAATTTATGGTTAAATTCAATCTCTATTTTTATCAGAATCAGGCAAACTATAGAATTACAATATAGCTTTGCTAATGAGCAAACCATGGTTGATTGCCGATAAATCTATTCATCCTTACTTTTTAAGTTGTGTTTATTCTCAATTACATTTAAGAGATAAACATAAAATGTAAACCCCTCCTGTGTGCTAAAAATGGGACAGTGGTGTAAATTAATAGGCTTTGTTGACTTTTATATTGGTTGTGCTGCAGCAGGTGTGTCAGAGATGTGGATTCTGGAAGAAAAGAGATTAAGGGAGGTGCAGAAGGGGCGACTCAGAGAGGATGTGAAGAAAAGCCATGTGGTGGAGGACAGAAGACTTCATCCCTCTGTGCCTGGACTAAAAGCAGAAGGGCGTCATAGGGAAGTGATTGATGACTGGTTCCTCCTGCTGGAGCCTGTTTCTAAAAAATCAGGTAAAAAAAAAAACTTTCTAGGCTCTTTAAGTCATCTTTCTGTCCTGCTCTCAGATCTTATTCTTATCTCATCTCTTTCAATATGTCTTGGCAGTGAGCGTGGACAGGAGAGCTGAGGAAGACCGGCGTAGGAAGGAGGAGTTGTTTAAGAAGCAAACCTTGGCAGAAGATAGAAAAAAAGTGGCAGGTAAAACATGGGATAAGTGAACATACAGTATATTTGTGTTTATAAAAGGAAACATGGTGGAACTGGTTAATAAGAAAGCTTTTTAAGGACCTGATAGGTGAAAGTGTTGTGATTGTGACTGGAAACCACTGGGTTAAATAGAGTTCAGTGACTGAATTTCTACTTCTCTCTTTTTCTTCTTTTGTTAGGATTCAAACCTCCTTCAGTTTCTGTCATCGCACTGACTCCAGCTGACCAGCCAATGACATCAACGCCCACTGCACAATCTGTTCGCGTCACAAGACCCACCTATCAAGAGGAGAGTCTAAAGAGACTAGACATCACGCAAGAGATCACACAAGACATAACACAGGATTCTAAGGTATAAACACACCAATAATAAACAAATAATTAAACCGTGTTCTGTATTGTATGTGTATTATCTGTGAGCAGGACAAAATGTAAGTAGTGAATATTATGTGTCCATATTGTATTGACATCCACATTTCGGGGGTATCGTTTGTTTAAAAAGGCATAGGACTAGGTTTAATCTGTAACGGATAAACTTTTCCAGTGACCATCACCTTTCATTGCCTCTACAGGTGGAAACAGAGTCCATCATTAAGAGAAAGGTTGGCCAATCAATCTTTGAATTTGTCTGTATTATTATTCTTACTGTTCACTCTAAAATGCATACAACCCCAAGATAAATTCATAAATGCATATAATATATATGATATTTACATAAAATGGATTGGTACACAAAGACATACTGTACATCTGCTGCTCCACTTGTTGCCTTTTTGTTTTTTATTCTATTATAGAGAAGAGAGAAGAGAATTGAGGGTGAATCCATTTACATCCGTCACAGCATTCTAATGTTAGAGGTTTGTAAACATTTAACTAGAGATATATTTATTATTCAATATTTGTTCATTATTTGTTTATTAGAAACACACATCTATGCACATCAGTTTTCGATCAGTCTATCATGCGGCAGCAGCACAATACATAAAGTCATGCAGGTACAGGTCAAGAGCTTCAGTTAATGTTTTCATCAAACATCAGAATGGAGAAAAACATGTTCTTAGTTATTTCAGTTGTGGGCTACACACAGCAGAAGATCACATTGGGTTCCACTCCTGTCAGCCAAGAGCAGGAATTGACTAAGATCACATCTTTTCCCCATTTTTGACGTGAACATTGGCTACATTTACATGCACATCAATAGCACATCAATGGCAATATTCTGATTAGTATTGAGTCATGTAAACATCACAATCTGATTCCCCAAATTCTGAATCCCAACCCTGGAATATGCCTGTTTTCCTTGGAAATTTGTTGCATGTAAACACCTTATTTAGAAAATCCACTTAAAGGAGATATGTGCGCATGCTCAGTCTGCAAGGAATTGTGGGTGCTGACAGACAGAAGGTAGGCTAGGTATTTAGGAATGGCAACTCAGTCATACTTACAGCAACCATAAATACAGGAATTTTCCGATGCCTATACACATATAAACATCGTATTCAGAACATGACTGTAACCCGAATATAGACCTTAATCAGAATTTGATGTGCATGTAAACATAGTCATTGAAAACAGCTCTTGACCTGTATCTATGATTTTAAGATTGAATAATTACATGAATGAGCAAGTGTACAGGTGTTCCTAATGAAGTGGTCGGTGAATCTGTTTAGTACATTAATTAATAAGTCTTATGAACTCTCTCTCGCTCCGCCCCCCCCTCTCTCTCAGGACTTTGATGTGACTCAGGAGTTGGTGTTGAGGCACCATGCCAGCGTCAGCGAGTTAAAGCGCCTCTTTATGGAGGACTTGCCTGTGTTTGGTCCCACTGAGTGGGACAGGCGTCTCTCATCATACACTCCTGTTGTCTACCCCAAATTACCCAATGGCGAGCTATTTACTGGCATAGACATAGTGAGTCTCACACACCTCAAACATTAGATCACATTTCTGTGTGAAATTGATGGCTCTATTTGTCCAAAGCAGAACAAGGGCTTGTCTCTTATCCATCACTGACAGATTATTTTATTTTCCAGATGGGAGCAGATGGATTATTGGCCATGTGATGTCGCTCCAGCCTGTTATCCAGAGCGAATCCTCTGTCATATCAACAGAACCTATTTTCTTTGTTACACCATTTTGTCATTGACGCATTGCTATTATTACTTGGTAATATAAGCTGTATACAGTTTTTATTTTTATCTGCAGTAAATACTATAGAACCTATATTTTGTAATACTTAGCATTACAGTGGTTTGTGGCCTAAAGCACATGTCTAATATCTGGTAACGAATGTGATGATATCACTGTTGATGTAGGCTTGTCAGTATTCAGTAGCTACATTTTAAAAGCTGTGGAAACCTAACGAGAATCAGAATTGAAGCAAAATATGTGTAGGTTTATTTGGGTAATATTAGCATTATGCCAATCATCAGAGACCAATTAAAATGATCAGAATTAAACCCCAAACTCAGATCACTTTTAGGATTGCAGAAGTTCTTCAGCCAGTATTATCAGGATCTTGGAATGGATGTTGAAATGCTTTTATTGTCATTATGTGTATAGGTGTGGTTTTCAAAATAAATAATAATAAGAAGAAGCAGAAGAATATAAAAAATAGACTTAGATTCACTTTGAAAATGCCCAGTTATAGTTTGTTTATTAGGTTTGCAGTCTGTATATGGAGATAACACAAAATTCCACTTACAGTCTGTTTGTACAAGTTATGTTGATTTATTCTTGTCATGACAATATTTTATTTGCCATAAAGTCTGCTAAAATATTAAGACATTGTATATATGCTTATATATATATGTGTGTGTGTGTGTGTGTATATATATATATATATATATATATATATATATATATATAGTCCCAAGAGAAACTGCTGATGTAACTTCTGAGCTTTGATAAATATGGCCCAGGATGTGATGGGGGAGGTATTAAGTATGTTCTTTCTCAGGGGTTGGTCCCCCTTTATACACTGTCTGACATTTCTTCAAAGTCATCTCTTTGAACAAATGCATACACAGACACAAATGCAGTAGTCTGCTATAAATATGTTTGCAAAGGCAGTATAACAGGCAAGAAATGATCTCTGACAACAGTGAACATACAGCACGAACAGTAAAAATACATTATTTTTGAAACTGTGAAAACTATTTCATAAAGAATCAATCCTTCTGCAAATTATTTTCTTTTGCCAGCTCTCCACAACGCAGACACAAACAAAACATGAACAACGTTTTGTCAGCAATGATTAATTATTTTACGAATTCAATATGTTGTAAAATTAACCGTTTCAAGTAAGACTAATGAATTGTAGTGTTGAGTTAATACCAAAACTGTGCACATCGCTTTTCAGATCTCAGGCATAGCTACAGACTTTGGTGTAACTCTAGTTGTATGGGAGTGGGAGTTGCATCGGCACAATTCTGACACAATACTTATGGACAAATCACATACATTTTACATGTGATTATGTGAATAATATGTGATCACATGTGGAAACCACTTCACTATGTTATGCCCTGAAAGTGCCCATGTGAACTCAAGTAAACATGTGATGTCTTTTGAGCATGTGGAAATATTCATAACTGAAAAATTAATCCACATTCCCTACATTTGAAAAATTAACATGAAAATAAATGAATTGTGTAAAAAAAATAAAAATAAAAAAAAAGGAATGAATCCTGTGTAAACATCAAATGTGAAAATGAATGAATCATAAAAAAATGAACACAAATAAATGTATGTAAAATCTATGTAAAAAAGAAACATTCACGTGAAAATTAAACCTCATACACTACATGTAAAGTGGCTAAAACCACATTTAAATGTCACATGTGAATCATGAGATTATTCACATATCAAGTTCATGTGACTTTTTGTAAGGAGACTCTGAACTTAAATATATTTTTTATACTTAAAGTAATTAAAGCTGATGAGTGCTTGGTCAGTTTATCCTTTAAACCAAGGGCACATTTTATTCGTGGGAGCACATAATTTTATTAATCAGACAGCTCATCAGTCTCAACAGTAGATAATGCATTTTTCACCCTTATCTAAGCTTGGATGGGAAAAGGTTGTTACACCTGCAAATTATAACATATTCTAAACATCTGCAAAGTTTTGAACCTTCATAGGAGCACTGTGAAATCCATTATAACAAAGTAGAAAAAAATATTACACAACCACTACCAAGATCAGGACAATCTGAGTCTTAGAGCAAGAAGGGCAACTGTCAGAGAAGTTTCCTAGAGTCCAGCAACAACACTGAAGGGGTTACAGAGCTCACTGGTTGAAATATGAGAACCTGTGCAGACCTCATCGATATCATCAGCTCTTCGCAGGTCTGGCCTCTATGGGAGTGTGGCCTGAAGGAAGTTACGTCTGAGAAAAGCCATGTTAGAAAATCTGAGTGTTTAGGAAAGAATCTGTGACAGGAACAAATATACAGTAGTGACACTGAACAGGTTTTTATTTATATCTCTTTAGCTCCAAGGGTCAAATTCTACAAATAGTCTGGAAAAATGTCAGCCTTAATGTTGCCTGGTGCTTTGATAGCACAAAAATAAATATGGAATAAACATTAATGTGGCATTAACATTAACAAACATGAACATTACATTTACCATTTACATTAATGTGCATAATGTTAAACCATAAGCTCTTGGTAAAAATGGTTAAAAATGGCTTATTTAATGTTTCCTTCCTAAAGGAGTTCTACTTCATTTGTAGGGTTACATAGAACTTTTAAAAGTTCCCCCACACAACCAGAGAACCCTTAAGAGTTCTAGATTTAACCTATTTTTCTAAGAGTAATATATTTATGTGTTATACAATCTTAGAAAAATACAGTTCCTCAAGTGTTCTTTGGATAGTTCAGGGTTTGAGGACGCATTTTTGCTCTACGCTTCTACACAGACTCTTTAAGAGTTCTCCCAGAGGGACAAACAAAGAACCACTTAAGGTACTAGATAAAAAATTTTAAGCAATGTACACACAGATAAAAGAGCTATTTAATTGTTTTAAAGGATTATTTGGATAGTTAACGGTTCTTAGCTCCTAAATAGATTCTACTTTGAATCCTTTCTGATAGACCCACAGTTCTAAGATTCTACATTGCACTTATTTAAAAAGGGGTCTTCAGGGGGTCTTTGAATATTTAAGATATTATGGTTCTCTTTAAGGGTTTCCCCAGAGGCACAAACCAAAGAAGCCCAGGCTACTTTAGTTATCATTTTTCTAGTTTAAATATGATTGCAAGAGGAATTGTAGGGTGATATTGTAGCTACTTATCCACAGTCTGTGTATACTTTAATGGTCCACACTGTCCTGTATTAATTTCTGCCCAGCTCTCTCTCGTTAGAAATACACTTGAATGCTCTGTTATTATTGGCCCCGCCCTTTTACACTGGCCCCTCTCATCATGGGCTGGTAAGTGCTGTAGAAGGGGTGGAGCATCTTGACCCCTTATAAGGCAGTTGTTCAGCTTGATGACTGGAGAAATCAACATAACAGCATCCCTGCTATCTACAAGGTCAAAGTTCATCTGATTTGAGTTTAAAGAGGCAGAGGAAGGGGAAGAGCACTTAAGGGCTGGATCAGAAATCCCTCCTGGCAGGCAGTGACTGTTGAGTTCAGACAAGGCCAGAGTGTATGTGTTGGTGTTTGTTTCAGGTTGTGAGCAGCTTTTTGAGTTTCGTCGTCCCTCTAGTGTATCATTTTTTTGGCTGGCTTGCTTCAGCCTATGGTCCCGGTTCTCATAGAGAAGTGTGTTTGCACAAATGAAGATGAAAAGCCCCACTCCCATAATTATAGGACCGACCAATTTAAGTTTTTCTGAGGGTGTGCGGCCAGATGTTGCATGATGTGGCACTGGTCTCCGATTGCGATGGGGCCAGTATCCACCGATGGCCACTCCAATGCCTACAAGCAGCAACACGCCAGCGAAGAGCACACAAGCTCCAGGAGCAGATCGAAGACGTAAACCACCAATCACAGGCCCTTTATCCTTCTGATGTAGCGAATTATCTGATTCTAAAACACTCACACCTGTCACAGTGGGTCCATCCATCTCTGTCATTCTGCTGAGAAAACAGAGGTCAAATAATTATCATGTGCAGATGACCCACTATAGGTGACCCATGACTAAAAATTATCCTGTGACAGGCTTCTTGCATCTTGTATTATTAGCATTATGCATCAAAAATCATAATAATAATAATAATAATAATAATAATAATAAACTTCCCTAAACATCTCAGTTTATCAAACACAGTGTATGGCCAAAGGTTTGGAGATTCCTGACCATCACACCCATACAGTGGTGCTTGAAGGTTTGGGAACCATTTAGAATTTTCTATATATCTGCATAAATATTACCTTGAACATCATAAAATCCTAAAAGCAACCAAAGAGAACCCAATTAAATGAATGAGATAAATATATTATACTTATATCATTTATTTAGTGAGGAAAATGATCCAATATTGCGTATCTGTGAGTGGCAAAGGTGTGTGAACCTCTAGGATTATCAGTTAATTTGAAGGTGAAATTCGAGTCAGGTGTTTTCAATCAGTGGGACGACAGTCATGTGTGAGTGAACACCTTGTTTTATTTAAAGAACAGGGATCTATCAAAGTCTGATCTTCACAACACGTTTGTGGAAGTGTATCATGGCATGAACAAAGGAGATTTCTGAGGACCTCAGAAAAAGAGTTGTTGATGCTCGTCAGGCTGGAAACGGTTACAAAACCATCTCTAAAGAGTTTGGACTCCACCAATCCACAGTCAGACAGATTGTGTACAAACAGAGGAAATTTAAGACCACTATTACCCTCCGCAGGACTGGGCAACCAACAAAGATCACTACAAGAGCAAGACATGTAATAGTTTGTGAGGTCACAAAGGAGCCAGGGTAACTTCTAAGCAACTACAGGCCTCTCTCACATTGGCTAATGTTAATGTTCATGAGTCCACCATAAAGAAAACACTGAACAACAGTGGTGTGCATGGCAGGGTTGCAAGGAGAAGATCACTGCTCTCCAACAAGAACACTGCTGCCCATCTGCAGTTTGTTAAAGATCATGTTGACAAGCCAAATCAAATTTGTGGTTTAAATGAGAAGGGTTATACTTGGAGGATAGAAAACACTGCATTCCAACATAAGAACCTTATTCCATCTGTGAAACATGGTGGTGGTAGTATCATGGTTTGGGCCTGTTTTGCTGCATCTGGACAACTTGCCATCATTGATGGAACAATAAATTCTGAATTATTCCAGCGAATTGTAAAGGACATGTCAGGACATCTGTCCATAAACTGAATCTTAAGAGAAAGTGGTTCATGCAGCAAGACAACGACTCTAAGCATGCAAGTTGTTCTACCAAAGACTGGTTAAAGAAGAAGAAATTTAATGTTTTGTAATGGCCAAGTCAAAGTCCTGACCAATCCAAAGAAATGTTGTGGAAGGACCTGAAGCAAGCAGTTCATGTGAGGAAACCCACCAACATCCCAGAGTTGAAGCTGTTCTATACTGAGGAATGGGTTATAATTCCTCCAAGCCGATGTGCAGGACTGATCAACAGTAACCAGAAATAGTTTAGTTGCCGTTATTGCTGCACACCAGATACTGACAGCAAAGGTTCACATACTTTTGCCACGCACAGAAATGTAATATTGGATCAGTTTCCTCAATAAATAAATGGCCAAGTATAATATTTGTAGCTCAATTGTTTAATTTGGTTCTCTTTATCTACATTTAGGACTTTTTGATGAATTTGAAAATGTTATGATGTTTTAGGTAATATTTGTGCAAATATATAGACAATTCTAAAGGGTTCACAAACTTTCAAGTGCCACTGTACATAGTTATTCCCCAAACTGTTGCCACAAATTTTGTAGCACACAATTATATAGTCAAGTCAATCTTTATTTATAGAGCACATTTAAAAACAACAGAAGTTGACCCAAGCGTTTTATAGATCAATCAAGAAATAAATAATTACATGTTTACATAATGATAATAATAATAATAATAATAATAATAATAATAATAATAAATCACAACAATATCAATCAATCAATAAATCAATCAATCAATTAATTAATTAATACCTTTAAGTACAGAATTAAGTATTTACCTATTTCAACCTATTAAAGGAACTATTCAAAAGCTAAAGAATAAAAATACATTTACAAAGAAGATTTAAATGTGGCTTTTGAAGAAGCTGATCTCATATAGAAAGGATGACTGTTCGAGAGTTTAGGACCTACCACAGAAAAGGTATGATAGCCTCTAGTTCTATAGTGACATATGAGTAACTCTCAAAAGTAGTTGATCAGACCTGAGCGCTCTGGTCGGGGAAAAAGGAAGAAGAAGGTCACTGATATTTTGGGTCACAAAACCAGAAAGTGCCTTGTAGACATAAAGCAGAATTTTTAAATCAACCCTGAATTTCATGGGAAGCCAATGTAAAGATGCTAATACAGGGGAAATGTGATCCCTCTTTCTCGACCCTAGTAAAAGCCTAACTGAGCCAGCTGTAGACAGGAAAATACAGTCTGAGGGAGACCAATGTATAATGAGTTACAATAGTCTAACCATGATTAAATTAGCAAGTGAATCATGATTTCCAGATGTTTACTAGAAAGAAAATGTTTTAACTTTAGTGACAGATCTAAGATGGAAAAAATTACCCTTGACAACAACATTGATTTGCTTGTTGAAATGTAATGATGAGTCTAAAATTACTCCAGGACTGTCATCTAATGTACATGATCTTGTACATGATACAGAGGACCTAACTTGGCAAAATGTCCAGGCATATAGGCCTTTGTCTTTGCATGCTATAGCATTAAGATTTCCTTTCACTGGAACTAAGGGGCACAAACTGTTCCAGCATGACAGTACCCCATGCACAAAATGAGATCCAAGAAAACATGCTTTGCCTAGGTTGGTGTAAAAGACCTCGAGTGTCCTGCACAGAACCCTGACCTCAACCCCATTGAACACCTTTGGGATAAACTAGAACTTCAGTTCCTGCCCTCACTAAAGCTTTTGTGGATGAATGAACAAATCCCCAACAACCATGTTCCAAAATCTAGTGGAAAGTCTTCCCAGAAGAGTGGAGGTTATTATAACAGCAAAGGGGGACTAAATCTGGAATAGGATGATCGACAAGCACATAAGTATTCACAAACGTTTGGCCATATAGTGTACTTATAGTGAATTTTAGGCTAGTTTTGATTGGCCATGCCTTTGTCATTCACAATCCCGGCAACACTGACCCATATGCTCTAATTATCTGACCTTTTTATTCGGGTTTGAATCCTTTAACTCACCTGGGCATTCCAAGATTTTAGCTTGGAATATAGTAGCCTATGAAAGGGTGCATTTGTTTGTTACAGTAAAAAAAAAAATCCCTTTTGAGTTTTTCCTGCATGAGGTACTTGCTTTTGGGGGAAAATCTCTAAATTAGATTTATCCCCACACAATACATAATATAGGCATACTCAGCGTTTAGCCGAATTGAAGCTGAGGCAACATTCAGTTAAAATTTCTGAGTTTTACAGACTGTAAAATATTGGAACAGTAATACTGGATCAATACTTGACCAATTTATGACTGCGACTGGATAATTATCCTACTAACCCCAGAATCACACTTGCCTAACACATAGCAGGAGTTCTCAGGGAGTCCTTTAAACTGTCAAATAAGTTCCACAGATGCCCCAGTACAGATCTATTTCACATAAACTATACACATATTAGGTGCATTATTTAAATTACTGAAATAACATTTTGGCTATTTATTGGAGCCATAAAGCGTTTTAGTCCCAAACTTTCCAGCACATTATGTCAAAGTTGACATTAAAACTACTTGCTTAGGAGTTCAATACAAATGACCAGTCAAACAGGTGAATATCTATAAGAATTCCACAATAATAATAATAATAATAATAATAATAATAATAATAATAATAATAATAATTCTTGTGCTAAAAAATCTAAATCAAACCCCTAATTGAGAACCACTGGTCTATAATGAAAATAAATGTTAATATTCTGAATTTAAATAGAATCAACAATTCAACAAATCAACAATATATTTGTGTGTGTGTGTGTGTGTGTATGTGTGTGTGTGTGTGTGTGTGTGTGTGTGTGTGTGTGTTGTCCTGTCGTCCTGTCATGAACTGACGTCCCATCCAGGATACATTCACGTCTCGCGCCCAGTGTTACCGGGATAGGCTCGTGCCCCACCGCGACCCTGACCAGGATAAAGCACTTACTGAAGATGAAGGACTGAATGAGTGTTTATATATGCGCTTGTTTGTAATTTGGAATTTTGCAATAGCCTGTGTCGTATGTATACACGTTTATATGTCTAGCCCTGCGTCTCTCTCTCACTCTCCACACACTCACACACACACAAGCGCGCGCGCACACACACACACACACACACACACAAGCGCGCGCGCACACACATGCACACACGCGCGCGCGCGGCGAGGACGCACAGATACAGTAGTTTTGAACGCTAATTTCTCCCCCCACCTGATTGTGTGATTTTACCTCCTGCTGATCCTCCGAGGTTCCGCGTCCTGATGTCGCTTTACTTTCGGTCTTCGTTGCCCAAATGAACCCGAGAGGCAGATCCGATTTCCATTTAGAGAATCTGTGCGGATCCTTGACCCCCTGCGTTTCTGCTAGGTGTCCTCACTATTCCTAGTATGAGAGCTCAGAGTTTGTGTCTGACAGTTTAATTATCCAGTGACGCAGAGGCAGGATTGGGAGGGGTGTAGTGAAAAAGAAAGACGAGGAACAGAGTGAGAGAGAGAGAGAGAGAGTTCATAAGACTTATTAATGTACCACAGAGAGAGAGAGACAGAGAGAGAGAGAGAGAGAGAGAGAGAGAGACTGTATGGTTAAGGGGTCATGGGAAGATTAGTGCAGGCCTGTCTGCTCCCACGGTGGGATGCTGACTTATTCTTAGACTTACTTGGGATTCAGGCTTATTTTACCCACCAAGTCTCCGTGGTCACTGTTTACTAAATTACTGCTGAACTCAAAAAAATGAGATGGAGTCTAGATTTAGGGTTAGTTTTTGGATGGAATTGGTGCATAGATTAGTGTAAAATAAAATCTAATTTTTCCATTTAAAAAGACTTTCTCAGTAAAAAGGCTGATTCAGACAGGGTTACTTTGGGGCGTAGTGTGGGATTTTACCAATCACACGCTTATCAATTCTATTTTTAAAGAATCACTTTAGAAAAAAAATACCTTTGAATTTCAGCTATGATACACTTTTTCTTCCACACTGAAAGAAGTTTCTGTTAAGGTTGACCTCATTCAGAAGTCAGAGTAAGCTCTTTTATGTTTGTTGTTCTGGGAATTAGGAATTATGCACATCTTTATTTTTGACTCTTTGGAGTTACTCATGGAGTTATCTGCTTGGCAGCTTGTGCCTATAGTTGGAGCTACAGGTTCCTGTCTTCCAAAACTGGGGATAGCCTCCTCTAATCTTATCTCTTCTTATACATTACTAGTGCTCTTTTTTGTAGAACTCTACAGACCTCCAGGGCACTTGTTAGCTTCATGTGGGCTTTCACTCATCAGCAGTGCTTGCCTTAATAGGTATCACCCAACACACTCTGTAGCCTTTTCCCCTCCACGCAGCACTTTACTCTCAGTCTCCCCACCAGTCACCCCAACCCCTTTTTTTTTATCTCCTCTGAGTATTCTACAGTTGCCATCTAACTGACACCAAGTATTTAGCCTAAAGAATCATGCTGCAAGACTCAGACAGAAGTCCAATAGTTTTAGACAGTTAATGAAGCCGAAGTTGGGCACTAGTAATGGGCTCACTGCCTTGGCACTGGCCATCTAATGCAGTGGTTTTCAATTTGATCCACAAAGAGCTGGTGTGGCAGCAGGTTTTCATGCCAACTAAGCAAGAGCCACACCTGATTCCACTAACGATTTGGCAGCAGACATGGCATAACCAAAATTGTTGATTCAGGAGCTCTGACTGCACTCCTTCAAAAGAACCCTGCTCCTCCTCACATTTTTCAAAGCTGCCAATCATCTAGCACTTGAACATGTTCAACTCAAATCAAAGACCCCACTTTACCCTCTGCTTACCGTCCTTTGTCACTGATCAACACAGACACAAAAATAATAAGCAAGACCCAGCTAGTAGAATTGAAACAGTTATCCGTTTCAATAATCAACCCAGATCAAACTGGATTCATTAAAAACAGACAGTCAACCACTAACATGTGTAGACGCCTAAACTTGATACATTACACATCTTATAAAAATCTAGAATCAGCTATAGTAACACTTGATGCAGAGAAAGCCTTTGTCAAAGTGAACTAGAAATTTCTACTCACAGCATTTCATAAATCAGGTTTCGGGGAATCATTTATTCATTGGATAAAAATACTCTACACATCACCAAAGGCCACAGGTATCACTAACAAACTAATATCACAAAGTTTCACACTGCACAGAGGCACTAGACAAGGGTGCTCACTCTCACCATCCCTATTTGCCATTTTTCTTGTAACATTAACCGCAGCAATAAGACAAAATGTAAATATTAATAGGATCCAGACAGCAACCACAGAACACAAAATCAGCTTATATGCTGATGATATCATACTCTTCTTACAAAAACCTATAGAATCAATACAAGAAACTAATCACTATTCAATTGAAAAATATTCCAAACTTTCAAATCACTCAATCAACTGGAACAAATCATCAATGCTCCCTCTGAACGTGAAACTCCCTGAAACTACAGTATAATCTCTACCTATCCCCATAAGCACTGACTACATCACTTATCTTGATACCAAAATATCCACCAAGCTATCAGACTTGCATAAACTCAATTTGAACCCTTTATTGAACACCATAAATAATGATATCCAACGCTGGATGAACCCCCCCCCCCCCCCCCCCCCACTGGCAGAATAGCATCCATAACAATGACGATAGTACCCAAAATTAATTACTTATTGTCAATGATCCCAGTTCAGCCTCCTCCTTCTTGGTTCAAATCACTCAACTCCTGTATCACTTGATTTTTCTGAAAAACAAACCACCAAGAATCAAACAAACCACTTTAAAAAGACCCAAATATCAGGGAGGACTTGATGCCCCAGACTTTCAACAATATTACCAACTCACTAACCAACTCCAATATATAATCAAATGGATAAAGCCCAGTCAGATAAAGATACGGAACAGACACCATGCAATACAATCATTATCTCAGACTTACAAATTATCAGTACAGCTATCAAACGCCACCCCTGTTTCACAAGTCCAACAATTGCAGCAACTTTAACAGCCTGGTGGAAATTTTTATAAAACTATTAATTCACCACTCCTATAACTATCTGAATACACTCCCATATGGCATAACCTCGACTTCACAAACACAGTTAAGACAACAAACATCTCCACATAGGTAGAAAAAGGCACTGCACACCTTAAACACATACTGTACGTCAAAACAAAACCTTTTCATTTCCATATCTAGCCGAAAAGCATGGACTAGACAATAAACACTGACTTGAATGTCTTCAACTGAAATCCATTCTATACTCTAAAATCGACCTAAAAGACAACTCATTAGACCTCCCCACATTAGGGGAGGTCAACCACTAAATATATAGCCACCAACTAAAGTCTTATCCAAAATCTATAAAATAATATCCAAATCCATCTCCTCAATTACCATACCTTGTAAAAGATGGGAAGATAACTTAATCAATCACACCTAGAGAAAACTTTTGGCGACAGATATTACAGAACATGTCCCTCATAGCTAATAACACTAGTCTGCACCTGATACAATACAAAATAATCTATAGAAACCATTACACAGGTCATAGGATATATAGAATGGGCTTCCAAGAAACAGACATCTGCAGGCAGTGCACATAAAATTAACTAGACGATTACATACATGCCATATGGGACTACACACCAGTTAAGCACTTCTGCAAACAAATTACTGAGGAAATATCTTGTTTTCTAAATAGCACCATCCCACTTTCCCCTTCGCTTTGCCTACTTGGAGATACATCTGGGATCAACACTAAAAAGGAAAATACAATAGTCCTCCTCATAGCGCTATCCATCGCCAAGAAAACCATACTAACAAATTCACAGAAATCACAGAACAATATTAATATCCCACATTGGACAAACCTAATAATCAACTACATAACAATGAAAAAACTCTCTGCCTCAATCAAAAATAAAACCATCAAATGTAACTCTGTTTGGACACCACTGATCACCTACATACACCAGGGAATCACCTTGCCAACAATACCGCTTCTACAGACCAACCACATAATCAAAGCCATACCACACATCTCAAACAGGATGCTCACAAACACACATAAATAAACTAAACATACATGCGTACAACATTCACAGAATCCAAAGTCGGTGTTATACATATTAATTAACTCAACTGTGCTTTTTTGCGTAACACCGGTTGCAGCAGTATTCATTATGCCACAGTACAGGTTTTTTGGGGGCTTTTTTTTTTTTTTAAAGGAGAATTTGGACAGACTGCCCATCCATGCTTGAACTCCAAGGTCTGTGTTCTAGCTAATATGATGACTCACAAACAGGTCAGGCCAGGCCACATGCCTGTCTGTGTTGCATTGCTGGTGGTTTCACCGGACAAAACATTTCAGATGTGCACTGTCTAAGTGTTGATTGCTGATGCTCTATTGTGAGCTTATGATATTGCATTACTTGTGACAGACACTGTCAATGTGTTACTTTTACTTTCTTACTGTTAGCATTGGCACAATCACGCCAATCTACTTCAGCTGATCTCTGTGTGAGGGAGCACCTTGCAGTAGAACACCTAGACCAGGATAGAGGAGACTCTCTGGTAAGCTGGTTTATGCATGGCATCAGGTGTAGTTATCACAATACTCTCTGCCAAATGAGAGCAAACTAACGCTATATAATTTGCCCTGTGTATCAGCGTCGCACTTTGGACAGAGGTGCAATTGAATTTCACAGTTTAAAACAAGAGGTTCTACTCAACTTATTTTATTGTTCAGAAGGACAGCAGTTCTCGTCTTACATTTAAGAGGGTTAAACTGGTCCTCCCTTTTTGTGTAAGACCTATCCTTGGCCTCTCTCTAGCACCATGGGTGTTTTTGAGAGATATAGGCAAGAAGCCTTGTCTTCCCTCATGGCCCATGACATTAGGCTCTATGGGATTTTAAGAGTGTAGCTGTGGGGAGTTGTGTTCATTTAGTCACAAGAGCATTAAAGAGGATGAGCACTGACGTTAGGGGTGAATTTGGTACGTATGTATGTATTTGGTGTTCCAATTCATCCCAAATGTGTTCAGTAGGGTTGAGGTTAGGGCTTTGTGCATACCAGTTCTACAGTTCTCCCACACCAACTTTGGCAAATCATGTTGTTTTGGACCTCCCTTTGTGCACAGGGGCACTGTCATGTTGGAACAGGTTTGGAGTCCTTAGTCTGAGAGTCTTAAATCTTAATGCTACAGCATACAAAGTCATTCTAGACCAGGGACGGGCAATCTTATCCGGAAAATGTCGTTGTGGGTGCAGGTTTTCATTCCAACCAAGCATGAGGCACATCTGATTCCACCTGTTTAATCAGTTGATTTGGGCTTTCAATAGATTCAGGTGTGGCTTCTGCTTGGTTGGAATGAAAACCTGCACCCACACCGGCCATTTCTGGATAAGATTGCCCACCCCTGTTCTAGACAATAGTGTGCTTCCATCTTTGTGGCAAAAGGCCACATATGGGTGTGATGGTCAGGTGTCTATATTGTTTTTGGCCATACAGTGTGCTAGCAGAAGTTACAAGCTTTTCAGAAGTGGGTTATTAGCCTACAGCTGGAGCCCAAACACATGTCCATGTCTCACCAAGAGATAGTCACTATCAATTGATATATGTGGCATTCACAGCCAGGTCATATGTTCCTGTGGGTTTGGTGGAAGCAATTTTGTGAATGGTGTGCATTGCATAGGCTGGATCCAATACATTGCCTGATTTCAAAAATACTAATTTTTCTCCAGGGACTGCAGCAAATACCCATATATGCTAAAGGTGTATGTGGCTGTAATCTCAATACTCCATAACACCAGTGAGGTGATCACTTTGGGGTCTCATTTTTGAAAGAAACAAGGTTCCTCCATCAGCCATGTTTCCATAAGAAATTGGGTTCTCCCTGTATACCTACATTTCCATCCAAGTTGCAAATTTAACCTTGGAAAAATTGGAATATTGCATAAAACACTTGCAAATAAAGCATCATTTCCATCCCATGTGTTTAAGAGAGGATGTACATAGAGGAATTTATTGGGTAAATGGGTATCATAGTTTATGCTCATGCCTTCTTATTGAATTCTTATTGAATTATTCTTATTAAATTTAACTTAAATTCTTATTCTTATTGAATTATCCACCTGAAAGTTTTTTATGCACATTTTGGAGATTTTATTCATAACGGTAAATGGCATACTTATATAGTGCTTTTATCCAAAGAGCTTTACACTGTGTCTCATTCACACACACCAATGGTAGCAGAGCTGCCATGCAAGGTGCTAACTTGCCATCAGGAGCAACTTGGGGTTCAGTGTCTTGCCCAAGGACACTTCGGCATGTGGAGTCATGTGGGCCGGGAATTGAACCTCCAACCCTACAACCTGCTCTACCACCTGAGCCACAGCCATCCTATTCATATCTGGTGTTTCCATCCAGCATCTTTTATGTGATGTCCCAAAATTCAAATAGGCAGTGAATGCACTGGTACATCTACTTGAATGGATATAAAAGAAAAAATACCAAACTATGCTTAGAGTAAAAATGATTTGCAAGTTAAATAGATACTTAAACAAAACCTTGACCTATTTTTTTTTATGCAAATGTAAGAATAAATAAATAAATGAATAAAGCAGAGGACACAATCCTTCTCAATCCATTTTGCAACTCAAATAAATGAAAGTGACAGACTCGCTTGGGTAAAGCTGTAACTCAGAGTTTGTTTTTAATTTCATCCGTTTAGACTCTTGAGCATTACAGCTCACATTTCATCTTTTCAATGGAATCTGTCTTTAAGTCTCCCTCTCTCTCGCTCACACACACACACACACACACACACCCTCAAAGATCAAAATACACCCACATCAGTATCACTGTACATCAATTTACAAAATTTTAAATGGATTTCACAAAGCACAATTTCGACACTAATACATAGCAAATTAGACATTCATTTTAAGATGTGACTGAACTAAGAGATTCCCTGATGCAAAGTAAAACATGTACACAGTCTCTCTCTGGAGTATACAGACACACCCACATGAGCACACACCCACACCCACAAGCATTTCCCTCATCCTAGAGGTCTTACACACCCATCCTGACCATCGTGGATGTGATGTGGGTTCATATACAAAAGTCTGTTTTTTGCATCAATTTAAAAATTACTTTGTACATTTCAAGTAAAAGGTCCACCGATGTGTAATTTGTTCACATTTCTGAAACCAATTATTTATACAATTAGCAACCATACAAATCATAAATAATAATAATAATGCATTGATATTGCGGTGCCTCAAAACCATGCACTTTTGAGTCCAAAACGTTAATAAAAATCAAATTAGCAATAAGTTAATAAGAATCAAATGATCAAATAACTTTTGAATAAAGTAGCAGATTTCAGTTAGGACTACATACAGAGGATACAAGAAAAATACAGGAGAAGTCAAGAAATTTTGTGCCTGGTTAGCAGCATAGTCCTCCAAAGACCTTTATATTTATACCCAACTTGTACATTCTGATGCCCAGTTCTATAACAGGACAATTACAGAAAACTGCTTTTAAGCAGATAACATTCCAGTCTGTTCCAATTTTCTGAAGTACTTATTCATCATAGGGCAACCTCAGTAACTACATACAATGTGGACTCATCACCATCAAGGATGAGTCACATAGTTGGGACATAAAAAAGATGAGGAAAAAATGATTGCGCCTTGTGGTTAGAAGTACTAAGGCAGGTATCCAGGGTGTGGGGGCGCTATTCCTCATCCACACTCCTCAGCATAAGAATGCAGTTATAGATTTTCAGAGCAGGGCCCAGCTTGATACTTAGGATCTTTACAATGTCAGACTGGGTGAGAAGGAGGAAGGCTTCACCATCAATTTGCTATAAGAACGACAAACATCAAATTGGATCAATATCAACATCACGAGAAATCAAAACATCATACAGTAGATCCGAGAGTAAAATCACTGAAGAAAAAAAAAAAGTAGTCATTTTATTTTACCTCATTCCTGAAAATGGCAGCATGTTCCCTGCAGCCTGGTAGCTTTCTGACAAAACTCGCAACCTGACAAAGTTTTGCACATAAAAGATGACAATGCAAAGTAACAATGACTGAAATTCATCAACGCAAATTAGGGTGGAAAACCCATAAACTGATTAGATAAGTTGGAAAATAACTGAATATACTAAAAGGTGGCAGCAAATAACATATGGTAAGCAAGTTAGCTAGTGAAGTGCGTTAATACACACTAAGAAAAACAAATGAGTTTACGATTATAATCCTCTTCTAGCAAAGTTTCTAATGTAGCACATTGTGTTTGTGCTAGCGTAGCCTGCCAAGTGTTTATGCTATGAGATTTGGTGTTCTGTCCTTGCATCCCATGTAAGATATTCGATTCTAACCACAAGGTGACTATGTGCAGGAAGAGAAGACAGTTTAAATGACAGTTTTGTGTCAAACTTTTTCTAAGTTGGTTTTGACGGTGTTTCCACATACACTATATGGCCAAGAGTTTGTGGACACCTGACTATAACACTCATGTTCTTTTTGAACATTCCATTTCAGATCGAATCCCACTTTGGTGTTGTTCTTATCGCTTGGAGGCCAGTCACTGTTGTTGGGGATGGTTCCATATGGACATCCCGGGGACACTTGGAATCCATGGAGATGGCATTGGACTGAAATTGGTGCGGGCAGTTCTGGTGCAGTGTCTTGGGACTGTGGTTGCGGTGACGGTTTTCGACGTTAATTGTACAAACAGACTTTGCGCTCGGGTCTCCATCGGTAGACAGTTCATTATTTCAGCGGAACAGACTTTGTGTTGAAACTGTGGTGAATTCCCTGATTACACAGTTGCTCTCTTTGTTTTATCGTGTAGCATACAGTTATATAAGGTAATTGTTTATAATTACACTATCAGGTGTCACCCAGATGAGGATGGGTTCCCTTTCTGAGTCTGGTTCCTATCAAGGTTTCTTCCTCATATCATCTGAGGGAGTTTTTCCTTACCACTGTTGCCTCTGTCTTGCTCATTAGGGATAAAATGTACCGATTTAAAATTTAGATCTGAAATTGATATATTTCTATAAAGCTACTTTGTGACAATGTCCATTGTGAAAAGCGCTATACAAATAAAACTGAAAACTTTGTTATTATAATGACTTCCACTATTCTGGGAAGGCTTTCCACTAGATTTTGAACTGTGACTGTGGTCAGGCACTGATGATGGGAGAGAAGACGCCATTCCAATTCATCCAAAAGGTGTTCAGTAGAGTTGAGGTCAGGGCTCTGTGCAGGACACTCGAGTTCTTCCACTCTGACCTTGGCAAACCATGTCTTCATGGACCTCGCTTTGTGCAGAGAGGTACTGTCATGCTGGAACACATCTGGGCCCCTTAGTTCCAGTGAAGGGAAACTGCAATGCTACAGCATACAAATACATCCTATTCAATTGTGTGCTTCCGACTTTGTGGTAATGGTTTAGGGAAGAACCACATATGGGTGTGATGGTCAGGTGTCCACAAATGTTTGGCCATATAGTGTACCTGCATGTTAAAACTGTCTGAAAACATGTCATCCATGCACGCTAATCCACCTAGTAAAAAATGTTCTAACATCAGCCAGACCATGCTTCAGCCAATGTAGTGTAGCAAGTGGTGGGATTTTTGCTATAGTTACAGTATCGAGGTATGCCAATTTTCTTTTAAGCTTCATGCCAAATGAAATCTTTTTTTGAGTCAGTAAGAAGTTTTTTGGTTTTTTTTATCTTGCTGGTTCTTAAACCTACTTGTCCACTGGGCAAGTACGAATAAAAAAAAATAATAGCCCAGACATGATTTGTCCACTCATGGCATAATAAGACTTCAGTGGGCAAGCATATAATACTGAGCATCATCAATAATAAATTGCACTTTTACCTCTTCTGTGTTCCACTTGGCCACTGTCTTTGCACTGAGACCCAGTGCTTCAGGTAACAGTTTGCCATGTTTCTCCCAACAGTGCTGAAACTTGGGTGGCTCCCAGCCACAGAACACAGAGTCATGCAAGAACTGCTGCAGAGAGTCTACTGAGAGAAACACACCAACTAGGTTCTCACATCTAATTACCCTTACCCAAAATTAATTTTTGAATGATGTCATATATGCTCATCAACCACTTATTAGGAACACCTGTACATTCATGTAATTATCCAATTTGTCAGTCACGTGGCATCAGTGCAAGGCATAAAAATCACGCGGTTACAAAAACTTCATTTAATGTTCACATCAAACATCAAAAAGGGGAAAAGATGCAATCTTCGTGACTTTGATCATGGTGTCAGAACAGTCTCTAGGGTTTACAGCACACAGTGAGCAGTTGTTCTGTGGGCAGAAATGCCTTGTTGATGAGAGTGGTCAACGAAGGACAGACTGGTTCAAGCTGACAGGAAGGCTATGGTAACTCAAATAACACCTTTTTTCAATCATGGCCAGTAGAAAAGCACATCAGAACACACAATACTTCTAACCTTGATGTGGGTGGGCTACAATAGCAGAACCAGCCCATATGCCATGATCAAAGTTACAGAGATCACATTCTCCCCCATCCTGATGTCTGATGTGAATATTAAATGAAGCTCTTGACCTGCATCTGCGTGCTTTTATGCATTGTGCTGCTGACACATAATTAGCTCATTGAATAATTGTATAAATGAGCAGGTGTAGAGGTGTTGTGAATAAAGTGTTTGGTGAGTTTAAACAAAACCAGCCTTTTTTGAATTACCTTTTCCATTTCCTTCATGCTTCACCTGATTCGGCTTTGTGCACTTGGCTGCAGTAGCAGTCCTGCAAAGAAAATAATCAACAAAAAATATACGAGTCATACTTACACACAGCACCAGGCACGTTTTTAATTTGCTCTCATTTCGGTAGAAATATACACAAACCCCCTTACTTGGCTGGTGAGGAGCTCTCAGTGTTGTCATTGTTTTCAGGATTGCTGCCTGTGGGTGTGGTAGAAGGAGTCTGTGTGACTGATTCTGTGCGCCTGTGCCGTGAAGGTCCACTCAGTGTCACCGGCCTCTCTCCGCTCAGCCTGTCAGGCAGCAGCCCTTCCTTATTCAAATTCAGCTCAGAATAGGGACAGCTGACGGCCCTGAAAGAGAGAGACAAGTTTTTTAATGCGTTATTAGTTTAACGTGTTTGAGGTTTGTATGATTATGAAATTGTTGTCCAATTTTAAGGCATGACGAATGTCCATGAGCATTTCACTTATGCTTTCGAAATTAGCGGCAATTCAGAGCAGCAATTGCTTGAATGGTGGGTTCATTATTATTCTTAATGAATAACACAACAACTACAAAACAGTACAATGACAAACTCGCTGATATTAAACATAGAACTTTTGAAACCAAATCTTCTGCCATCGTCTCGTCAGTCAGCTTGCCTCACACTCACTCCTGCTAAATGAAATCTGATTCCTATTCCTACTGACCTGTATTGCGACTCTGACTCCTTCAGCTCATGTTGCATTGAGCAGACACGTTCAGTTTTTAATTGTAGTGTCCGTTCTCTAACTGAACTCAATGATTTTTATTACTATAAAAAGGCAAAACGAAAGTGGGGGCAGGGCCTCGGTGGGCAAGTGATGTAATCGGTGTGTGGCCCGAACACCGGTAACACCAGGAACACCATCTATCACAGCAAGCCTAGTAAACAGGAATTAAACAAACCTGACACCTTCAGTGTGCAATATGTAAAAAAGTGTGTCCATGTCAATTACTAACGTGTAATGTGTTCCATAGCGAGGCCCTTTAATGTGTCCAACCCCATTACATCCTGGAGTAGGGCAGCCTTGTCCTGGAGGCACCTGGGGATCACTAGAACCTGAAAACAACTAAATACAATTAGTGTTTAACATAAAAACACACATAAATGTATATGTGTGATATTTACAGCATTATACACCAAGTGCAAGCAAGATGATGATTGTGTATGCTTATGCGTTGAATTATGATATAATTCTATTATGAATTATGACTGTATTACAACTGGGGTTCTGCAGAGGATGACCAGTCTTTTGACACCATCCTACAGGATGCAGTTCGGGGCTATCAGCATCCACCCAGTAATTGTATTCATCGCTCCAACCATCAAAATGGATCTGAAATAAAACCACACACAAACACAACAGAATGTTATACAACGATATTTTAAAAAACGACAATTTGTGTGAAAGTCTAAGTGATAATCCAAATATACAGCCAACTTGAAATCATTCTTGCTAGCTAAATACACTGATTTAATTACAGCTGGTGACCAAATGAAAAATGTAATGTTAATTCAGCCTCAGAGGCATCTTGACTTGGAGGTAGTACATTAAGTGACAATACAATTCCCTAAAGCTATTAAAGACATTTCGGGGAATGAAGTAACTGTAACGTATGGAAGTGGTGTAGGGTGTATACCTTGACCCTGTGGTCCTCTGTGTCTGATATAGTGGCAACGCGGATGAGCATGGGGTTGCGTTTGTCCACTGCCTCCAACTTCATCCCCACCTGGAAGCCATGTGGAGGTCTCTAAAAAGGAAGAGCACGTGGATGTTTCGCCATTCGAATTTTAACATCAGAGATTCATCGGTTCGCTGATGTGAGCACGCTCTGTCACACTCACCTGTTTGAAGGCTCTAGCAGGTGCTGCTTGGGCTCCAGTCTCTTCCAGGTATTTCTCCCATGAGAAACATTTTGGTTGCTTGTACTCTGATAAACACAGCAAACACTGTTGTATGTACAACTAAATCGAATCAATTCCATAAAATCTAATCAGTTCATCTGCTGATGTGCAGTTGGACTGGTGTTCCTAATAAATCGGGCAGGGAGTGTACATATTTTGTTTACCGGCAGGTGTGGTCAGCGTTAACTCTGCTTCCTCACAATACCCAACTGGATGAATATACGGGCTGCTAGCATCACACCTGGCAACGGATGCACAACGATTTAAAAGTTTGTACATGCACGTACAGGTAAATAGAAAGACAAACATACACACTCTTTCTTACCAGTAATCATATGTATCATCCCAGTTATCAAAGTGGATGAGGAGGCGGTTATCCACAACGGCAGAAATTGTGGCTACACAGATTAGTGATGGGTTTTTCCTGTCGACAGCCTCGAGCTTCATCCCAGCACGAAAGCCTGAGGGGGTCACTGACTGCAAGGTGCCATTAGAGAACTGTTATAATATGTGCTCTATACACACTGAAGGAGAAGAGTACATGCTGTGTTAGAGGAGTGCATGGTACACAGCAACTTACAGTATTAAGACTTTTAAAGAAATGTTTGGGTGCCAGCTGGCCTCTACAATTCTTTACATAAGTGTTCCAATTAAATTCACCATCTCTGCAACCTACAAGGACAAGCACACACAATGAAATGAAAATTAATTCTCCACTAGGTGCTTTTGAAAATTCTGAAGGCGGGATCTCATTACATATTGGTTAAAAGAGAGCATCTAGCCACTAATCACAACTGTTTTATATTTGCATCATATTTACCTACTAATTACAAAATTCTTAACATAACACCAAAACATTGGGAAAAAAAGACCAGAGGTGTTTAACATTAGCCTGTCACTGAAATGGCTCCAGGAAATTATGCTAATTTCCCTTTGGGTCACTGTCTATTTTATTAAGGACCTTTGGGCAGCAGCAGCTTGAGGCCCATCTTCTCACACCAGCCTGGAGGTTTCACATCCCACGAGTCTGCATTGACCCAGAAGTCATAGCACTCAGGATAACCATCGAAATGAAGTCTTATTCTGTAACCCTGGACCTGAGAGCAAGAGAACACAATCACAGACTCTTTACTTCACAAACTACCTCAATTAAAAGGGATTTTTTGTCAAGAACTAAACAGTGATTAGATTCAGCAATTTAAGCTTCTCAGGAAATACTATAATGCGTTAAATGTATTTGTTCCTCTAAAACGTTCTCAGGCATATTTCTGCATTTCTGAAAATAGAACCTTCAGCTATCCAGCACCTTGGTACTAATTTAGTATTAGTTTTGCTGCTCAAGAATTTCCTGTGAATTATTTCACTTTGTGCAAATGGTGTCTGTGCAAGCAACTACAGTAGCTGATGGTACTCTGAGAAAATGCACCGTGTAATCAAGCTTCAGTAGAAAAAAAAAAAAACTGTCTCATGCCCCAATAATCATTCAGGGCCATTTAATTGAATTTTCCTTCCGCAGGATGTATGGAGTATAACTATCAGTCAGACCAACCATAATCGTGTTTCTAGTACAGTCTGTGAGATGGGCTGTATATGTAACTAAAACATTTTTACATTTTTTGAACTGCCCCCTCTTCAGGTCGAAACGCAGCATCACGTTTGCGCCATCCCAAGACATGAATCATATTTTTGAACCATTCGGTTTATTTGCTTGTGTGTGTGTGTGTGTGTGTGTTTTTTTTTGTCACTGGTTTTTAACAGATGTTATATACAGCAATTAATAAGAAAGTGTACAGGTTAACATTTCAGAGTCTACTCCTCCCCTCCCTTAATTTTTTTTGGACCTACATGAAGTGCTATTTTACCAGGGACTTGCATATAGTTGCATTGTGTAGGTGTACAATTATTGACTAAACAGTATAATAAAAATAAAAGGCATTCAAATGCTCCCAATTTTAACACAGCATGGAGTGACTGTTGATCATGCATTACCTCTGCCACAGTAAGCACACAGAAGAAAGCAGGATGGCAGGGGTCCAGGCCCTCCAACTTCATTCCAACCTTAAACGCATTCCTGCTCTGAGGAAAGGCCTGGTGCTGCAAATCACACACCCCAGCACTTTAACATCCTATCCAAGACATATTGTTTATCATGTGTAAAATTCTCATAATTTAGACATCCTACCTCTTTAAATAATTTTAAGGGGGCAGACACAGCTTTCTCTTCCTCTAGGTAGGCTGGCCAGCTCCAAGCCTTCTTCTTCACGGGCACGGCTGTTACTATGGCAATAGTATCATACCATACGTAAGACACGATCATATTTTGTAATTTTAAATTAGAAACATCTTGATGAAACTGATGATGAATATTTCAGTTGAAGCTCTAAAACATCATAAGATGTCCTTGCTTACTGTCCACATTAAATGGCTTGACAGCGGTTTTGATTCTGTATGTTGAGATATTTCCTTCTGAAACAGGATGTCAGCATGACGGCATGTTTAAGCGTGTGACTGATTTACACGACAGCCAATAGTGCTCGAGATACATCATGCTGTGCTGAATTTAAACAAATTTAACAGAAACTTAGCAAACATGCTAAATATGCAGAACAGTGATGAGGACAGCCTTTTTTGAACTTTGGAGGATTTCTCACTTCCTACACCCATGTCTGTGGACTATAACAAGGATTATATCCTAGACAAGAGATATTATACTACTCGATAAAATATTTCTTAGTATAACTCCAACGAAGTATTAAGACGAAATCAACAGAATCTAAATTTTCCATCAGTCTAAGGCAGGGGTGTCCAATCTTATCCGGAAAGGGCCGGTGTGGGTGCAGGTTTTCATTCCAACTAAGCAGGAGTCACACCTGATTCCACCTGTTTAATCAGTTGATCTTGGCTTTCAATAGACTCAGGTGTGGCCTCTGCTTGGTTGGAAAGAAAACCTGCACCCACACCGGCACTTTCCGGATAAGACTGGACACCCCTGGTCTAAGGTAACAAGCCATTCTAGCACTGAACATCCCAAAGCTTGTAAAACAATCTCTAAAATGTGCCTGTCACAGAATCACAAACTTACACAAATTCCACCCTCTTTGAAATAAAAATCTATTTTTCATCAATCAAGGGATGGCTGGAAAAGGGAATAGTGTGTGTGAAGACAAAAACGCTCGGACGAGGTTGGATGTTTGCTGCTAACAAGCTGTTACTGTATAGCAAAAAATGGACGTTCATTTTACTAGACAAAAAATACTAGCAAAGGAAGACTCAAAATTGTTTTGTCTTTGTACTGGAAGGAATGAACCGTAAAACCAAAACTAATTTTTATTAAAGATAGAATATAACACTAAGGCACATGAACAAAACATATTTTGTTTTGATGTTATATGAATGTACATGCATGATGGAAGGTTACCCAATCTGGCAAGTTTAGCTGCTTTTCTGCCTTTTGAGACTCTAAACTTCTCCTATAAGGTAAAGAACAGTTTATTAGCCACAGTACAGAAACCCACGTTATGTGGTCTGCGTGAGCTGAGCATGTGATAATGTGTGAATGCACATTACCTCCTCTTCCTCAATGTTGTCTTCCTCATCATCCTCAGACTCCATGAACATCTTCTTCTTCTTCCGAATTCGTTTACCTAAACGTTCACCTTCTCCTGTATCACCTGGAGTCGACCTTCAGAGTCAAACACACACACAAAATTAAACAAATCACTGAAAAGCATTCTCAGTGCAGGCCTATCACCAGGACAACATTATTGGCAGGCTTGTGAGGTGCTCATTTTTGACATGTCTCACATTACACTGAAGTATAAATAAAGTAGCTGAGAACTACAACAATTTTATTTAATTAAAAACTGAAGTAAATAACATTTACATAATAAACTATAGAAATAATGGGAGCACCATTTGTAGTTTCTCCTCTGTAGCACCCCTGTGGTTCAACTCTGCTACAGGCACAGAGAACGTGTCTTAGCATCCAAACATTGAGACACGTCACATTATTTCAGTAATGTTACTGCCTTCTGTTGAGGCCACCCAGCACCCCTCCCCGAGCTGTACACTATAAGCTATCAGAGAGCTGAGGGGCTTGCTAAGCATTTCTGGATGATACATTATAGTAAATACGTACGCAACAACGAGTTTATTTTACTTCCCTGCAACAAATATTCTCCTTTAGCAACAACACCCTCACAAGCAATGTGAAAGTTGCGAGTTACTAATTATGGATTTGTGAATAGTAATTAATAATAAGTCAGAACAAGAACATTTACTAAATAATTACTAAGTAAGTCAGGACAAGAAGATACATCCATTACATTTACATTTATTCATTTAGCAGACGCCTTTATCCAAAGCGACTTACAAATGAGAGAATACAAGCAAAGCGATATATCAAGCAGAGAACAATACAGAACAAGTAGTGCTACCATACAAGATCTGTAATTGAGTTCTAGAAGAAGCAAAGTGCGCAGAGTAGAGGTGTAAGAGCCAGAGTAAGGGGTTTTTTTTAGGGGTTGGTTAGGTGTTCACGGAAGAGGTGGGTCTTTAGCTATTTGTTTGTTTTTTAAGATACTGACAGATTGTGCGGTCCGGATTGAGTGGTGCTTGAAAGTTTGTGAACCCTTTAGAATTTCCTATATTTCTGCATAAATATGACCTAAAACATCATCAGATCTAAAACAACATTAGGAAACCCATCAACATCTCAGAGTTGAAGCTGTTCTGTACTGAGGAATGGGCTAAAATTCCTCCTAGTTTAGCCGTCAGGCTACTGTCTGTTTAGTTATGAGAACTATAAGCAAATTTACAACTGTAAAACTCAAACCAGAATTTGCATTTAGTATATTATAATTCAATTTCTTATCATAGCACAGTGATTAATTGGTTTTGTAGTATCTCAAAGAGCCCATTTCATTCTTCTACATTCCATTCATTTGAAATGTCACTGACCTATTTACTGACAAGGTATTTAAATTTGAACCTATTTAAAATGAAAATCTATCTTAGTAGTATACATGTCCTTATGTCAAAACACACCTGAACTATTTACTGTGAACTCAAAGTAGATGTCATGTGAACCAACAGCACAGTCCATCTGATTAATATGTATTTCGACTCCAAGTGATTGTCTCACACTTGCATTTGAGTTTACCTTCCACTGCTGGGCTGTACACAGCCAGGACTGCAGAACTTTCCCTGGACAAAAGACTCCCGTGAACCAGAGTGGCCACAGGACTTGCAGCTGGCCATCTCCATGTTGGAGCGATCCTCTCTGCTGGTGCTCATTGTACTGGAGCTACCTGTCTGCGTCTGCAGTCCAGACGGAGCTGTTGAAACCAACAACAACAAAAAAATAGAACAAACACTATTTAAATGCATTTTACTATGTTAAGGCACGTAAAGAAATTTTGTGGGATTTTCTACATGTTAAACTCAAGTTTGTTGTAGGTTCCCATGTCTATACTCACCCACATCATATGCACGTAGTTTTGCTGCTTCTGCCTGGTTTGAATGCTTGGGTGGCTCTGATGAGCCGTTAGAGGGCGTAGTCTCTGACTGTGGGCATGAGGACTCCTCTTCTTTGTCTTTCGGCTCTGGATCCGTTACGATCTCAAGCGTCCCAAATTCTGTCATCCGGAACTGAGAAAAAAAATAGTTCTTATACTTCCTTATCCAAGTTACCGTGAATATGCCTCAAGTCATGGATAAAGTGTGCTGAGAGCTGGCTGGGAGAACGTCAGAATTTAGTAGTCTAGTGTTCTATAGCAATCAGCCAGCTAGTGGGGGTGTAATGATACAGCGTATCGTATCATTCATATTCATATTTATACAATGCTCTCGATTAGTTGTCAGCGTACACAGCACATTATAAGAGGAGTTATTGGCATTATGAAATTTATATGCACACAATACATCATTGGAGCAGTTATTAGTGCTTGTGAAAGGCCGCCTGCTTAGAAACAGGTTTTTCTTTAACCCCTGTACACTGATTTGATATAAAGAGGACACTATAGTTTCAGAGGGTGTGTGATTGATTAAGTTTAAATACTTATTTCACTTCATGTAATATAAGCCTACTTTATTATGCAGTCTGTTGAATGTATCGTTCCGTACGCAGACATAACGTATAAAAAGCCTCATATCGACCAATATGCCGTATCGTCACAGCTGTATTAGCCAGCACTAAGAACACACAACAAACCTCTCTGCTGGATTCCCGGCTGATTCAGTCGAGGTTGGGAAGTTCATAGCTGCACATATGAGACTCTGCTCAATACAGTGCAGAACACAGGATTCAAAAACCCATCTGAGCTTGAGAGAAATGTGTGACTTTCTGAGCACAACTAGCTAACAGCAGAATGGGAATAAATCACCCTGCGCTTCAGACACGCCCCCTTGAGTCATGGCAGCTGGGTTGCCGGGGAGTTTATGCCAAATTGGGATAGGGTTGAAACAACAAATCAGAAATGTGAGCATGCCATGGTGAACTTGTTTCCCCGTGCAAAGACTTAGAAAAAGAGGAAAAATGTGCTTTCCCTTTCAAATGTCCAAACTTTTTGGGCTAGTTTCAGATGTGAATTTCCCTCTGGAATTAATAAAGTCAGCTGTTTATCTTTTTGAGCTGTTCTTGAGATGTAGTTGGGATTGAATTTTTGGTGAGACCGGGCAACCCTGAAAACCAGCGAAAGCTTGACCAGATGTTTTGTTTGTAATTTAACACCATGCTAGCTACCACGGCTATTTTCACGGCAGGAAACAGGTTAAAATTTAGAAAAATATGAAGAATTTACATACATTTTTTACATACGCAAGTTTATCTTTGATAAACAAACAATCTAAAACTAAATCTGGCATCACTTCATTAAAATCTTTTCATATGAATAAACCGAATAAATTTAATTGATTTTTTTTTTAAAGACTCCTAGAGGATGCGAAACCGTCAGTCAGTAAAACAGTGTGCCTCAGAGATATTGCTTTGGCATGGGGGCATAAAGGAGGATCTTCAGCCCTTAATAGAAACTTGAGTGAGTCTGGAGTGGCCTATTCGACAACGGGTGTAGATGATAGGGTCCCAGCGATTATCCAAGTAGAAACAACATATTCTACCAACAACAGGGCTGATTTCGTAAAGTTTATTTGTCTTGGCCAGATGTTTATTTAGCCAAGTTTAATTTAGTTGCTTTCTAATGCACAGGGTTTTTTTTATTTTTGCACTATATGCTAAAGGTCTGAATGGCTCACAGAAACACTGTCATTATTAAGTCTCAATGTTGGACTTTTAACCTTTTAATGTATTGGTCTTTGATATTGTTGAATGTTTTAATCAACTGAATTGGACCGGACATATTCAAAAAAAATACCTATTTTTGTATTGAAAAAATACAAAAACCTATTGAAAACATATTGTATCAAGGTGTAACATATCACTGTATTATATACTGATATTGAATTTTGTGTAACGTTACACCCCTACTAGCCTGCACAATAATTTACCATGAAATGAAAACAGTGGCTACTGATACATTTCCAGCATTCAGCAACTGAATAAAAAAAATCTTCTGGACTTACAAGGGACGTTCAGAAACATAGTTTTTAAAGCAGCAATAAAAATCTGTCCTTTGCTGTAAAGTTTGAACATTACTTTTCTGGACTTTAAGTCCCTGGCTAAGTTAACCTGGTGATGCTCATTATCTGTACCAGCAATGTGGTCCATTTGTTTGCTTGTTTTTTTCTTCTTTACCCTCATCAAAATTTGGGCAGGGTTTATTTGTGTTACCTGTGATTTATTTCTCTAAGCTTTGCATCCATACCAATGGCTGGAAGACCCAAATTCTGTGCTGTCTAGCATCATCATCATACCGTCAATAATTATTATTATTATTATTTTTAAAGATATTGTTTTGTGATTTAAATGGCAATAAAAACGAAATGCATTTTTTATTAATTTTTATAATTAATTACTACCCAAGCCATCTATTTCCCTATAAGTGTTAAGTGCGATTATATCTAGAGATGCACCCATTTGAAACCTGTGTCAAGACCAGATCGTAGTCCATATACTCAGATTTTAGCTCTTGCATGTGAACAGACGACACAAATTGTTTTAAAGCACGCTGCCGTCTTTCACATTTTTCGCAAAACTTAGTTATGGTAGGAATGTCACATCTCTGACATTGATGTACAGAGAATTAAAAATAATGGGTTTAGTGCGTCCCTGTCTGTATTACTGAGCGTCTGTACCCTGATGTTACTGCCAGGCAACGTAGCGATGCCGTCCTTCCAATCAAGAGCAGCTATCATGTCAAAATCTGCTCCTGGGGCTGAGCTATTGCTGGCAGGTGTGTCTGTCATTTTCCCCTGAGACAGAAAGACAGACAGAAAGAATCACAGACAGGGAGAGACAGAGAGAGAGAAAGAGAAAACAGCAATCTAAAACTTCATAGCTGATAAATAAGAGTTAAATATGACTTATTTTTCAGCACAGAGCTCCATCTATTCTTCACTACGCAGATCGTTTAACTCTGTTGTTTACCTTTTGACGTTTTCATAACTCGATTTTAAAAAACAATAAGTTTAATTACAAGCCTACCAATCATCGCTCTGCACGACCGTGGTCAGATTCTCTGTCGACACTTTACGGAGTGACAGATTAAGCATGTGTCAGACTTGTATGTTTATAAAGACTGTATAACACGCACAAGACCTTGTTTCCGAGATCAGAGACAGACACCGATACGCCCGCAACTCGGCTTACGAAATAAGCTGCGCGTTATCTGCTGTACCGCGCTTTTCCGCCAGGGGGCGACTCGCGGCCGGGACTGACTGCACCAAGCACTTAAATACGGATAAAACATGGATTTATAATTGTTTCCAAAGCGATTTGTCCAGAAACACGGGTGGAAATAAACTCATCCGGTTCTCCCTCAGGCACTCAGGCCATCCAAAACTGAAAGAAGCGAGTGAAATAAAAGTTAGAGGAACAAGTTCAGCTTTACGTTGTTTTAAAATAATCTCGTGGAAATCCCCGGTTCAGTAATGTCCACATAGTTCTGCGGGTTTAGTGAAAGGAAAAATTACAGACCGATATGTTTTCCAACACAAAACTAGACGTTTGCGCGTGTTAACATTCGTATAGTGTGGGTGACACTGTAATAACGTTCTTCACCCATCGTTTATTTTAAATCAAATCCGACTCCAGGAAGCTGTAGACACCGTGACAACGCGTCCGTGTACAGCCCGAGGATGTGTTCAACTTGTTCAAAATGTTTGTTTCTCGGCTCCAAGAGTGTTGCATGAATTTTATTCCAACCATAAATAAAGTGCAATGCGCGAGCGCCCATTATTAGCATTTGCCTGATACAAAATGGCGGAGGATAGCAAAGGGCGGCCGACACGTTAAACTATTGAAATTGTCAGAGTTATCTGGTCTAAGTAATTCCGCACGACCTTTAATTGCTATATGGAGGTCGAGTGTATAACTTGTTCTGTTGCAAGTCAATGTTTTTCTCTCAGCCAACAAACTCCTTACTTTCCCCTTGTCACGGAATGTCGTTAGCTAGCCCGGTTAGCCTCCGCTGTCTAAACCCGACTGTGGTCCAATTCAAAATGCACAGCCGGCTAGGTGAGGCTAGTAATGCTAGCAAGCGGACCACAATACGCGAAATATACACTTTCTTTTAGCTTTGAAAAAGGGAGAAAACACTCATGCAGGTGGTTTAATGGAGTTCTTCAGAAATAACCAAAACAAAGGAACTCTAGTGCGCCAGGTCCAGCAAAAACAGCGAAACGCTCGCTTTTAATTTCTTCTACACAAACTTGTCACTTCGATTTATCTTAATGGTTTTAAGCATCGTTATAAATAGTTACGGTTGCCGCAACCTGTTAAACAAACATTTCCCTGGGCACTAGTGTCATTGTTTCTTTCGTTAAGCTTTGCATTACGGAGGTATTTTAAGAAAACTGCAACTCACCTCGTTTCTCTTTTAACTCTTATTTTGAGCAGGATGGTTAAGCCGCACTGCGCATGCGCAAGGTATTACCTCTGGCCAACTTCGGGGCTCGATAAACTTCAACACGATCAATGGGGTGGAAGAGTGATGATGATAACGCACCGTGAAGGCGGTGATGTTTGCGGAAAACAAAGCCTTAGTACGAGACAAACTCTTACAGTCTGAAGCTGATGGCTGTCTTGTAAAACATTAACTCTGTGTTGTTCCGAAAATGCGTCCATTTCTGATCAGATACACGTACACATGCTGTAGTGCGCCCCGGTTATCTTCGGTTTATCACCGAGTTTGTCTTACTTTGCTTGAGCTTTACAGGGGCTCGTGCTATGCACAACGGTCTTCAGACTTGGGCTCGAGCTTTGCTCGCTTCACTAGCTCGACTTTATTATTTTTAAACCGTTTCAAAGCGAAAGCATCTGTAATTCGGGTGGTTGTTGGGACTTCACTGATTTTGGTTTCCTGTCTCTATCACGTGTTCGGTTATACTCTATCCGTGATCAGATCTGCTCACTAACACCGGGCAGGCCCTCATAATCAGTTAATACACCATGCGTTGTTTATGTGTTTACGTCGTAGAGTTTAGTTTGTAGCGTTGAAGTGAGATTTCATGCCGTTTATGCCGCTATCAGTTCACATTGCAGCGACGTTTTGAGGCTGCACGCTTTATGGCGCTTGACAGCTGCAGTCAGCGCAGTGCGAAGGTGAAAATGTGCAGTGCGAGGAAAAACACCACTAGATGGCGCCCCGAACACACAAATACTCTATATCATTCCTGCTTATGTTCAGGTCATTGTGTAAAATCCATCCGTCCATCTTCTATATCGCTTATCCTTCTGGGTCGCGGGGAACCTGGAGCATATCCCATTGGGCACAAAGTACACCTTGGACGGGACACAATCACATACTACGTATATATACTACACTTTGGACATGCCAATCTAGCCTACCATGCATGAGGAAACCTGGAGAAAACCCCCGCAGCACAGGGAGAACATGCAAACTGCACACACACACATGTGGTGGGAATCGAACCCCCACCCCTGTAGGTGTGTGGCGAACCTGATAACCATTAAGCCAACATGCGCCCCATTGTGTAAAATCGTTGGATGAAACGAGTTATTCTCATAGGAAGTGTGGATACTTCACATTTAATTCTTACTGCAGTTCATGCAAGCATTACCTGGAATTTATGGTGCTTATTCATGCTACTCAAGCTGAATCATGTGTATAAATGAAGTATACACTCACCATCCACATTAGATTAGGAACACGTATACACCTGCACATCCATGTAGTTATCCAATCAGCCTATTATGTGGCAGCAGCAGAAAGAAGAAAAAAAAATCATGCCGATACAGGTCAAGAGCTTCAGTTAATGTTCACATCAAACATCAGAATGGGGGAAAAGTGATCTTTGTGATTTTAACAGTGGCATGGTTGTTGGTGCCAGATGGGCTGGTTTGAGTATCTCAGAAACTGCTGGTCTCCTGGGATTTTCACATGCAGCAGTCTCTAGAGTTTACACAGAATGGTGCGAAAAACAACAACAACAAAAAAAACAACCTTATTTGAAACACCTTATTGATGAGAGTGATCAGAGGAGAATTACCAGACGGGTCTGAGCTGACAAGAAGTCTATAGGCAGCAAATGATCACTCTTTACAACTGTGGTGAGTAAAGAAGCATCTCAGACCGCACAAAACATCAAAGAGGAAAGTGGATGGGCTACAACAGCAGAAGACCACATCAGGTTGCACTCTTGTCAGTCAAGAACAAGAATCTGAGGCTATCATAGGCACAGACTCTTTGAAACTGGACAATTGAAGACTGGAGAAAGACCAGGTGATTTTTTAAAAATCTGCTTTATATATATATATATATATATATATATATATATATATATGTGTGTGTGTGTGTGTGTGTGTGTGTGTGTGTGTGTGTGTGTGTGAATATGCAGTGTACAGTACACATACTATATAACCAATTGTAGCATTACAGTTTCACTTCACTGGAACTAAGAGACTCAAACATGTTCCAGCATGACAGTACCCATGAAGCACTGTGTCCATGAAGACATGGTTTGGCAAGGTTGGTGTGAAAAAACTCAAGTGGCCTGCACAGAGCCCTGAACTCAACCCTGTTGGAACACAGACTGCATGCTAGTCCTCCTCACCCAACATCAGTAACTGACCTCACTAAAGCTGTTGTGGATGAATGAGCAAATCCCCACAGCCACATTCCAAAATCTAGTGGAAAGCCATCCCAGAAGATTGGAGGTTATTATAAAAGTAAAGACTAAATCTTGAATGGGATGTTCAAAAAGCACATGGGTGTGATTGGTCAGGTGGCATACTTTTGTCCATATAGTGTAGTTAAATGATAGGTATGTACATGTACTTTATTGTTCTTTATGGGGAAATCTGTGCACTGCAGTGTATTTGGAAAAGTTTTGCTATGTATTTTTTAAGTGATATATATATATATATATATATATATATATATATATATATATATATATATATATATATATATCATTTAAAGCTTAGTAGTTTTTAAAGAAAAAAATATCCAATGGGTTTCAATACCGACTAATACTCAAGGTTTCAACATCTGTACTGTTATCAGAGAAAAGTGTCACTGTTCCATTTCTATCATTGCCCAGCAGCAAGGACTGTCAAGAAATGTATTGTCTTGCAGCAACAACAAACAAGTTTAACTAGCTAACACAGAAGCAAACTATTCCTCTCCCCACTGACAAGCCAACAAAATTTTATTATTTGAAGCCACTGGAATTATTCAGTTCATTATTAGATACTGTAAGCTAATGAATTTGTAATGTTAGTGTACTTTATAAGATGTGGCCTAATGTTACATTATCTGTAACTTTTTTGTAGCTTGTGAGGCAACAAATATTGCTTAGCAGTGTCCCTTTTATGTCTGATGGAGTTCATCCTAGATTGCCACTCCAATAATTACATCAGGTCTAACCTGGCCACCCCAGTGTAAAAGGTCTGGTTATGCATCTGACTACACAGTTTTACTCATACATACAGCGTAAAGACATCAGTGCACAAACCCAACAACATCAATAACATCAGCTGAAACATTCGCATTCAGTGTGTGTGGAGTTGGGAAGTTATTTTGAAGTTTGTGTTGCATTTCCACCTCACATTTCCAGGTTACTCGATTTGATCCTGAGCTTAGGTGACTGTCTGTGTGGTGTTTCCGTGCATGTTCTCACTGTGTCCACATGGGTTTTGTCCAGGTTCTCAGGTTTCCTCCCACCAATGAAAAACATGCCAGTAGGTGGATTAGCTACACTAAATTGCCCTTAGGCATGAAAGAGTGTGTAAATGTGGGTGTGTGTGGGTGTGGGTGTGTGTATGTATGTTGCCTTGCGATGGACTGGGAATCCTTCTGTGGTGTAATCCTACCTTATGGACAGTGTTCACAGGATGGGCCCCAGAGCCACCGCAACCCTGAGCAAGATAAAGTGGTTATTGAATATAAATCCATTTTATAGTGAAATTATTTCCAGTTGTTTGCTCTGAGAGACATGGGGCAACATAGCACGCCGTGGAGGCAGAAAAGATTTCTCCAAACATGTTATATGAGCACCTTACTAGAATGAGTGGCTAATGGTGCTCCTGGATATTAGACCTTGGACAGGACTGGCAGAATTGTTCAGAATGTTGTCTAAATCTGTTGTCATCCTCTTCTCTGTCACAGAGTAAACTTTTCAGCCGTGTCGTCCTCCAGACAGTGGTGCTGAACAGGATGAACATAAGAGGCTTGACTAAACAGGGACCACAAGGTGACCTTAGGCTGCAGCACAAGGCAGGAATCACACTCCCCCCTGCTTGGTGAAAGAGCAGTGGACAGCACTCTGTAGACTGTATGCTGGATGGCATGTTTTCAACTCTCAACTGCTTATTACAGGGTTACTCTAAAAATTCACTTGACAGTAGCCTATAGCAGAAGTCAACTGTGATAGCCTTTTGATTTCATTTAGTTTGAGATATGTTGTGCTGCCCTACCAAAATCTATGGTCTTGGCTATTGTCAGATGAAAAACAGTTGCAATGTCTTGTCATGGGCAGTAGAGGGAGCCCAGATGGAGACCCCACAAAAGGCCTTTCCTTCACTTACAATGGGACCAGGAACTAGTCACTGCCTAATTTTTCCTTCCTTATATTTATTTTCCAGCCATCATCATATGCCCTAGGGACTTAGGGAACAAACCTTGACCAGAAAAACAAAGCAGAGCTAACACACACAATAGCCTACACTTTCATTATAATTGAAACAATTCATTTGTTTGGTAATTAATTTGGTTCCTGGGTGTGTCTGAGACACCACTGTTTTAATTCACAATGATGATCTTATTTTATACACAACATCATGAAGCCACTTGGCCACCATATTGGTACTCCCTATGAGTGCTATAAAGCAAGGGTCACGAACATTTCAATAACAATAACTTTATTTAGGTCCATAGACAACTCAAAAACAAACATATATGCAACAAACAATAAGTAACATGTTGCAATATGGAATAAATTGTGCAGGCCTTTCAACTTTGAGGTTGAGTTGTGTGTGTGTGTGTGTGTGGACTCGTCCAAAATCTGCAGAAGTTATATGCTCTTTTCCATCTCTATCTCACGTGCCATCATGACAGGAATTGTAATTAATTTTGCATGCTCTACAGGAAACTGACCTCTAGTGATGTGTCTAAATTTTTAACCATGATATGTTGGTAAAGGGTGAGACACCTGCCAAGCCACATTTTTGTCAAAGACCCAAGTGTCACTCGTGATCCATCAGTTCCTGACCACTGCTATAAAGTGACTGATAGTCATCTTTGAATATAATGTAAACCTATTGCAAAAAACAATATGTTAACTTTCTAGTAAGGCAACTTAATCATATTGGGATGGCCTGCTCTTATTTGCTCTGTCACTCACTTCAAAAGTTAAATGATTCTGTCATATTACATCCATCCATCTTCTATACCACTTATCCTTCCTTCAGGGTCATGGGGAACCTGGAGCCTATCCCAGGGAGCATCGGGCACAAGGCAGGGTACACCCTGGACAGGGTGCCAATCCATCACAGGGAACAATCACATACACACTCACACCCATTCATACGGACACTTTGGACATGCCAATCAGCCTACCAGACCTACCGTCTTTGGAGTGGGGGAGGAAACTGGAGTACCCGGAGGAAAGGGAGAAAGCACAGGGAGAACATGCAAACTCCGCACACACAGGGCCACGGTGGGAATCGAACCCCCGACCCTGGAGGTGTGAGGCGAACATGCTAACTACTAAGCCACCGTGCACTCATATTACATAAGAAAATAAATTTAGATTGGGTCTAGGAGGACACCTAATTTCAGGGCTTATGTGTTGATGGAGCAATGGCTTCAGTTGTGCACCCCCTGTCACCGATCTAGGTTAGGTTTTGATGAAAAATATAACATGACAATACTAGTAGATACTAGTAGGCTCTTTCAAATACATAAAATAGGAGTTGAAAATGCCAATGGGATCACGATTACAAGAATCCAGGGATCATAGATCATTTTATTTTAAGTAAAATGTTCAATCGCTAAACTTTTTTTAGGCTGCCTAGAACAAACATAAGGTAAGTTTCCAGGCTCTTTAATATCAACTTGGAACACTGAAAAAAAGAGTCAGTGTTACATAATTTCTTTTATGTGCACAACATTAGGATAGTAAAAATAAATAAATTGATGAATAAATAAATTAAATGATGCAACAAATAATTGCTGAATTTATGTACAATTTTGTAAATATGTAAAATATCACGTGACAATCATCCAAAAGTAAATGCAAGATAAAATACACAAATATAAAAAAAAATGTAAATAAAATGAACATAGATTCACTGATTTCAGGACTAAAAAGAAACTGAAGAAACAGTGCAACAGCAACGCAGTGGTCCGAATGGCATCCAGAAAATAATACATAAATGAAAATAATAAAAAGAAACTTTGCACTTGAACTTTTAGGTAAATGTGCATATCCACTCCGAGGTATAATCATGGTCAGTTTTCCAGGAGGCAGGCTTGATTTCAGTTTGTTGATGACATATCTGAGCATTGTGATTAGAGTATCTGATTATCTACGTGGAAATTAATGAGATGTTTTCATTCACATAGCTGAAGCCAGGGAAGGTTACCCCAGCCTCCTCACACACATTCAGAGATTCTGGGACAGGAAGTCTTGTGAATGCAGGGTTAATATTTGTCAGGTCATCAGGGCCAGACTGAATAGAATAAAGAGAAATAAACAAACTTGCATAAATTTTCTTTAAAGGGTTTTAAGAGAATTTTGGGAAAATGTTGCTAAGACGTGCTCCTATTTATTTTGATTACATACATCACTACAACCCCAATTCCAAAAAAGTTGATACAGTATGGAAATGCAAAAAAAAAATAAACAGAGTTATTTGAAAATTCAATTCACTCTGTACAATATTGAAAACACATCATTAACACATTATTTGATGTTTTACTTTTTGAATTTAATTTATTTTTGAAAATATACACTCGTTTCAAATCTGATGACTGCAACACTCCAAAAAAGTTGGGACAATCAACTGTTTACCACTGTGTAACATCAACTTTTCTTTTAATAACACTTATAAAGTGTTTGGGACTGAAGACACCAGTTGGTTAAGTTTAGCAAGCGAAACTTTCCCCCATGCATCCATTAGGAATTTTTTCAGCTGTGCAACTGTACGGAGCCTTCGTTGCCTTATTTTGGCTGCAGGACTGCAGGCAGGCCATGCTAGTACCTGCACTCTCTGCTTATGCAACAATGTGCTTGTAATCCAGGCAGAATGTGGTTTGGCATTGTCCTGCTCTGGATGGCAGCATATGTTGCTACAAAATGTGTACATATCTTTCTGCATTAATGGTGCTCTCACAGATGTGCAAGTTACTCCATACCATGACAGATGCTGGCTTTTGGACCTGATGCTGATTACAGCTTGGATGGTCCTTTTCCTCTTTGGCCCGGAGAACACAGCGTTTGTTTTGTCCAAAACCTATTTGAAATGTTGACTCGTCGGACCACAAAACATGATTCCACTGTGCTACTGTCCATCTCAGATGAGACCGAGCCCAGAGAAGTCAGCGGCGCTTCTGGACAGTGTTGATGTTTGGCTTCTGCTTTGCATAGTAAAGCCTTAACTTGCATCTGCGGATGCAGCGGAGAATGGTGTCGACCGACAAAAGGTTTTACCAAAGTATTCCCGAGCCCATGTCAGTATATCCATTACAGACTCATGACGGTTTTTAAGACAGTGACGTCTGAGGGATCGGAGATCACGCGCATTCAGAAGTGGTTTTCGGCCTTGCCCTTTACGCACCGAGATTTGACTGGATTCCTTGAATCTTTTAATCATCTGAGATGTGCACTGTAGAAGGTGAAATGCCCAAAATCCTACTGAATTGTCTTTGGGGAATGTTGTTCTCAAAGTGTTGGATTATTCACCGATGCACCTGTTGGCAGATTGGTGAGCCTCGAACCATCCTTGCTCTTGAAGGACTAGTCTTTTTTTGGAGGCTCCTTATAGACTTTGATTAAACGATTGCCTCACCTGTTTCACACCACCTTCTTATTTCAACTTGTCACACCACTATTAGTCCTAAATTACCCGTGTCCCAACTTTTTTTGGAACGTGTTGCATGCGTCAATTTCAAAAGAAACGTTTATCTTCAAAGAACTATGCAGTTGATTAGGTAAAACATCAAAAACCTTGTCCTTATATTTTTTTTGTTTAAATACAAGTCAAAGTACATTTACAAATCACTCCACCGATTCGTCTTCTATACCATTTATCCTTTCTTCAGGGTCACAGAGAACCTGGAGCCTATCCCAGGGAGCATCAGGCACAAGGTGGGGTACACTCTGGACAGGGTGCCAATCCATCGCAGGGCACAATCACATACACATTCAGACACCCATTCATACACTACGGACATGCCAATCAGCCTACCATGCAGGTCTTTGAAACCGGCGTACACGGAGGAAACCCCTGCAGCACGGGGAGAAGATGCAAACTCCGCACACACAGAGCCACGGTGGGAATCGAACCCCCGACGCTGGAGGTGTAAGGCAAACGTCCTAACCACTAAGCCACCGTGGGCCCCAAATTGCTCCACTTTGTTTTCATTAGCATTTTCCATACTGTCTCAACTTTTTCAGAATTGGGGTTATACATATGCTGATCAGGACTCACCAGTGAGGGAACGAAGGGGGGTGGGATTTTCTTTGCCACAAGGTCATCCCACTGGATAGAGGAAAAGAATGAATGCCGCTTCAGTTCGTCCTAAAAGGAGATGTAAACAATGTTACTTAGCCAATGAGTAAATGTGTAGCTATTATTGTTGTTGTTGTGTGTGTGCGTGTGTGTAAATTTACCATATCATGTTTAGCTCCTAGTCTCTTAGATCTGTCTTTGTTTAGCAGGCTTTTAAGAAAATCTCTTCCAGCCTTGGACACTCCAGCCTTAAGGACCAGCGGTTGATAAATTATATTGCCTAACATCTTAATGCGGTCTGCACTGTAAAAAGGTGGCTAAAGACAGAGACAGATGTCCATTAGTTGCACTTCTCTCTAGACAAATTTATCTTTAATGTACATGCATCTCATTTCCTGCCCAGCATGTGGTTTATTCACCTGCTGTTTTTTTTTTAAAAAACTCACCAGACCATAAAGCATTTCATGCAGAACAGCTCCAAGCCCCCACCAGTCCACGGTACGGTCGTACTCGTGCTGCTGGAGAACCTCGGGCGCCAGGTATTCAGGAGTTCCACAAAAGGTTTTGGTGGTTGCACGTCCCACAATGCCCTCTTTACACAAGCCAAAGTCTGTTAGGACCACGTGGCCTTCAGAGTCGAGCAAGATGTTCTCTGGCTTCAGGTCCCTTTAGAATGCAAGAACAGGTATGTGAACTCATTGTGGGTGTATACAAATCTATTGCACCTACTTTTTGCACACATAAGTGCTTCTCAGCGTTTATGTAATTGTGTGTATGTGTTATGGTATGACAGTGTTTAGTTCAGTCCAACTGTCCTCAAAACAGCGTATATTCAGAGTTGGCAATTTTAGTCCAAATGTTACATTAATATTTGCGTGGGGAAATTTGTGCAGATCATGAGATGGACTAAGCATGTGCTTAAATTGATTTTCTCTGTGCTCCATTCAGATTATTCAAATTACCAGCGTGTAGTTCACACCTCCAAGGTTACCACATTTTTCCTAGGTAGAAATGTCAGAGATGGGGTTTTTTTCAATAGCGTCTAGACCACCACCTTTAAACACAAGCACCTTCCTTTAAACCTAATGAAATCAGGGATAAAAAATGCAGACTAACATTTCCCCCTTTGCGGTCAAATGTAATACAAAGCAATATTAAAGCAAGAGAATTTTGACCAAATATTGTGAGAAATATAATAATCTAGTATATTGTCCATACATTGCTACATAAAGTCATAATTGCAATTCCCTCATTAAACAAAGCAAATTTGGTTTATAAATTCACCTTTTAAAATAGCACTTGATCCAGCACATTCTATAACGTTGCTGTGTGCTGACGCCTCAACTCTGAATGCGGCCCAACGACCGGAAAACATGAAGATTCTAACACTGAGAGGAATGTCTGCTGGTCTTCATGAGGACACATACGTTTTAGACAAAATACATCTTGAATTTGAAAAACTAAAAAAAATTTAAGATTAATGTAAGACTTCAGTTTGGGCATTAAAGGATTTAGGTAGCGTAATGTATTTCAGTTAATTGCCCGATAGTAATACAAGTGTGTGTGTGTGTGTTTACCTGTAGATAATATGCAGTGAATGCAAGTATCCTAGTGCACTGGCCATTTCTGCAGCATAGAATCTGGCTCTGGGCTCCCTGAACACACGCTCTTTTTGGAGGTGGTAAAAGAGCTGCGAACACACACACACATTTTTGAACAGCTGATTGTAAGTATTGAAACCAAGTGATGCCACATTTTATTATGATCCTGATGTGTGTGTGTGCACACCTCTCCACCACTTGCATAGTCCAACACTAGACAGAGCCTCTCTTTGGTCTGAAAGCTGAAGTGTAGTCTCACCAAGAACGGATGATTTAGAGTTTTCACTAGCACGTTTCGCTCACATATGATGTTTCCTTCCTGTTAGAAACAACAGAGTCAAAATACACGCACACACACATGCGTGTGTACACATGCACGCCCACCTGCACACACACGTATGCACGCACAAACACACACGCGAGCGTGCACACATACACACATGCGCACAGTGAAACTCACCACTTCTTTTTTCAGGATGATGTGCTTCTGTAAAACTTTGACTGCATAGTATCTATTGTTCTCCTTATATTTTGCTAAAAGAACCTAGGGATGGAGAAACACAAAAACCTGTTCAAATCTATTAAAATGGTTTCTGACTAAATGAATTAGAAATTATGCTTTTATCACTTAACAGATACAAGACATTTATTGTGCACGGAACTCAAATCATAATTGATATGCTTTCAAAGAAAAATGTTTTTACCTTACTAAAACTGCCTGTCCCAATCACCTTCAAGTAGTCAAAATCTGCTGCTGAAACCCTGCACCCATAGAAAGAAATATGAATGTGTGTGTATGTGTATTAGCCTATATATGTGCTTCTTGCACAAATACACAATTTATAGCCTACTTACTGAGGCCTTTGCAGCTTCCGTGCTGTACTGGCGAAGCACTGCTTTTAGAGAACAGAACGAAAATGAACTGAGATGAGGATGATTTCAAATGGAAGACATTATCTTGTGCATTGTATATGAGTAGTGATTCCATTTGATATTTCAGCCCAGCTGTCCACTTACAACTCTATAATACTACAGGTGCATCTCAAAAAATTTGAATATCATGGAAAACTTCATTTTTCTCCGTAATTTAATTAAAAAAGTTGAACTTTCATATATTCTGGATTCATTACATAAAGTGAAATATTTCAAGCCTTTTTTTGTTTTAATCTTGATGATTACGACTTACAGCTCGTGGAAATCAAAAATCCAGGATCTCAAAATATGCGAATAAAGAATTAATAATACAGAAATGTCAACCTGAGAAGAGCTCTAATCAGCTAATTAACTCAAAATACCTGCAAAGGTTTCCCGAGCCTTTAATCTCTCAGTCTGGTTCAGTACACACAACCACAATCATGGGGAAGATGAAAGTAAATTTTGCATTTCATTTGGAAATCAAGGTCCCAGAGTCTGGAGGAATAGTGGAGAGGCACAGAATCCAAGCTGCTTGAAGTCCAGTGTGAAGTTTCTACAGTCAGTGATGATTTGGGGTGCCATGTCACCTGCTGGTGATGGTCCACTGTGTTTTCTCAAGTCGAGGGTCAATGCAGCGTCTACCAGGAGAATTTTAGAGAACTTCATGCTTCCATCGGCTGACAAGCTTTATGGAAATGATTTCCTTTTCCAGCAGGACTTGGCACCTGCCCACAGTGCCAAAACTACTAGTAACTGATTTGCTGACCATGGTATTACTGTGCTTGATTGGCTAGCCAACTCGCCTGACCTGAACCCCATAGAGAATCTATGGGAGACACCAGACCCAACAATACAGACGAGCTGAAGGCTGCTATCAAAGCAACCTGGGTTTCCAGAACACCTCAGCACTGCCACAAGCTGATTGCCTCCATGCCACACTGCACTGATGCAGTAATTCATGCAAAAGGATTAAAGCCCAGACCAAGTATTGAGTGCATAAATTAACATACTTTTCAGAAGGTCGACATTTCTGCATTATAAATTCTTTATTAGAATATTTTGAGATACTGGATTTTTGATTTCCATGAGCTGTAAGCAGTAATCAACGATATTAAAACAAAAAAAGGCTTGAAATATTTCACTTTATGTGTAACGAATCGAGAATATATGAAAGTTCCACTTTTTTGAAAATTAAATTATGATAATGAACGTTTCCATGGTATTCTAATGTTTTGAGATGCACCTGTATACATCCAGTGACTCTCGTATGTACAACTGAACTCATATGTTTCCATGTATACGTCAACTGCAACTAAAATTTGATACGTCTTCACAGTAAAGAGAGCTGAGGGGATCCTGTGAGTCTCACTTACTGCAGCTGCTGCAGATTCATCAGACAAACTGGCTTCTGGTCTCAGAAAACACTCTGAATGCGTACTGCTGGCAGAGACAGAAACCTACTATTAGTGCAAACCAACAAAATGCAAGACATTATATTTTAACTGGTGTAGTTAATGTCATTGTTTAAGAATTACCTTGCATACCATATTTAAAGGATGCAAAAATAACTAAACACTTTCTCTCTATTGCCTGTGATATAGAACACAACTTTCCTGGTATGAATTAAAACTCAAATGGCTCCCTATTGGCATATAGTGCCCTAAGTAGGGTGTACAAGCCCTAGTTAGGAACTAGACGGCCACATTGAAGTCGGCCTAGGTCATACTCTCATAGTAAAAACTGTAGTAGTCATTAAGCAGCAGCAAGCATCAAAACCATACTGGACACAATAAAGACTGTAGAAGCATTTACTTCACTCCCTGTGTAGTGCACTTGAAGGGAGCAGCGACCCATTTGGGACTAAGCCCAGGTCGTGTTAAAGCTAAGGAATCTGACCCTAAAAGCCAAGTTAAGGAAAAGGCACATTAACAGGACTATATTATACCGCGATATTCAGCGTTACATAATAAAACTGAAAGGTTTGTAATGATAAGAGCATTAAAATGAATCTTACTGCTGATAGACTGGAATTCGGGTCCCAAGCTTCTGTAGCAGGTCAGTCGAGCCATGTTTTCTCTCTCTGATTAAAGCTATAAATGTAATGAAGCAGTAAGTAAAAGGCTTTCAAAACCTGACAGTTCGCATAAAAGACCAAAAAACAACTTCGCTAGTTGATAAAGTTCACAAGTTAAAGTTTAAAACAAGGATGTAAAACGTTTTAGAAGTTTAAACAAATAAACCCGGGTTTTTAACCTACCAGCAAAGTATGAGATTATCCCCTTCATTTTAGCGGATGTAGGACTCCTGCTCTTTTTCACCATACTGAGGTTCAGCTGGAGCGCGTGCAGGCTCTGAATGAACTCGCGCGCTCTGGGCAGCTGTACCGGTCTGCTCTGGTTAAACACAGCGGCTCCTGATGAAACGGTTATTTTCTGCAGCGCACGTGGACGTTCGATGAACCCATGACGTCAAATGGGGTCGAGTAGTTACTCCCTTCTCTCTCTCTCTCTCTCTCTCTCTCTCTCTCTGTCTCTCTCTCCCCCCAATTCAACTCTATGAACTCTATGGTCATGGCAAACAAATGGTTTGTATTGACAATGCAGCTGTTATGGTGTGTAAAATATGAAAATATGACGGGGGGGGGATAAATAATAATAATAAAGAGAACGTACTACTACTACTAATCCCGTCTCCACACTGTGTGTATGTTCTCCCCGTGCTGCAGGGGTTCTCTCCGGGTACTCTCCGGTTTCCTCCCCCAGTTCAAAGACATGCGTCGTAGGCCGACTGGCATTTCCAAAGTGTCCGTAGTGTATAAATGGGTGTGTGAGTGTGTGTGCTCTGCGATGGGTTGGCACCTTGTCCAGGATGTCCCCTGCCTTGTTCCCCGAGTCCCTTGGGATAGGCTCCAGGCTCCCCGGGACCCTGTGTAGGATAAGCGGTACAGAAGATGGATGGACGGATAATAATAATAATAATAATAATAATTCATTTATTCGTTTTCAGTAAGTGTTTTACCCTGGTCAAGGTGGTGTTGGAGCCATAGCTTTTTCCCTGGAACACTGGGATACCAGCCCATTGTAGGGCACCATGTATACCCATTCACACACCTATTCACACTTGGGGTCAACTTATAGCCACCAGTTCACCTACTGGCATGTTTTTGTGAGTTGGAAGGAAACTGTATGTATGTATCTGTGTGTGTCAACGGACATATTTTTAATACATATAATTAGAATATTGCCCTGTTCTAAACAGTGCACTTGCAGTCTCGTGGTCCTTGTCTCATTCATGGCTTCAGAAGGGTGTTCATAAGCACCCTCTATGCACCCTTACTACTAAGTGAGGACCAATTACAGTGAATGGGTTTGTTAAGAGGAGAGACCAGCAAGGCATATGAGTCCTACAGTGTCTAGTGTTATTCATTTAACTTGTACTACAGGAGTATAAGGAGTATTGCATTTGGTTTACTCCTTGTATAAAACAAAGCAAGCAGAGTAATTGATTAAACTGAGTATAATAACTTACCTGATTTAGAAGATTTAATTTAATGTAATTTAGACAAATTTATATAAACTGCTTGCAGTATACAGACGGCTTGCAGTAAGCTTATTTCACCACAGTACCTCATTTGAATTTGATCTGTGTGCATGTTTTTTTTTAAATTCTTTTATTTAAATTTTTTTGTGAGGGGATTGATGAATGATAAACATTTAATAAAAACATGACGATTTCACTTGTCATTACATTGCAACTAATTATTGCTATTTATTACCTGCATGTAGCATATAGAAATAATCTGCACAATGCAATTGAGTGAGTAATGAATGTGAATTCATGACTTTCCACAGAATAGTGAGCTGAATATTGCTGAACAAATCAAACAACATCTGGGAATGTGATAAAATCTTCCAAATGGTTCCATAAGGTGGTTCCAGGATTTAATTTGTAATTTGATTTTTATACTTGTATGATTCATGGATGTCAGCCTACTTCTGCCACTATTTGTTGTCCTATGCTTATAGAACTTTGCGTCCAGGATCTCTGTTGGATGTTTGACCTATTTGCCAAATAGGCTACTGTACTATTTTGGGACACACACTTTGTCACCATTGCTTTTCTCTGCTTATGCCGCATTTTCAGGGTCTGCTAGAGTTTTGCTCAAACATTTAGAATTTGATGAAGAATGTTATCCTTTTTCCTCTTACTGCAGCTTCATTCTGCTGTTGTGAATTAACTGTATAAAAAAGTTATCCCCTTCCTTGTCATGTCTTTGTTTCTGTTCCCACAATTCCAGGGCAATTGTACTAGATTTTGATTCTGATTGCATTCATAGTTAATTCAGTTGTGTCTATTTGACATTAAAATCCTGTGTTAAAGTGAACCCTGTGCAACAGGAGCTCCATGACAAATGATGTTTGTAATCCGGTAGACTACTGTTTTGATCATTTGAAAAAATGTCTTTAGTGTATAGCTATAACAAAAGAATTGGCCTTTTTTTCCTGTGCAGTTCAGCATAAACCACATTAACTACACTATATGGCCAAAAATTTGTGGCCACCTGACGATCACACCCATATGTTGGCCTTCCCCCAACCTTTGCCACAAAGTTGGAAGCACACAATTGTATATGATGTCTTTGTATGCTGTAGCTTTAAGATTTCCTTTCACTGGAACTAAGCAGTCCAAACATGTTGTGCACCATGACCTGTGCACAAAACGAGGTCCATAAAGACATGGTTTGCCAAGATTGGTGTTGAAGAACTTGCACAACGCCCTGATCTCAGCCCCAGTGAACACCTGAGATGTTGGGATGAACTGGAATGCCAACTGCACCTGAGGCCTTCTCTCCCAACATCAGTGACCTGACCTCATTAATGCTCTTGAGACTGAATGGGCAGAAATCCTCAATGCCACATTACAAAATTTAGGGGAAAGCCTTCCCAGAAGAGTGAAGTGTATTATAACTGCAAATGGGGGACTAACTCTGGAATGGGAAGTTCAAAAAGAACATATGGTGTGATGTCCACAAACTTTTGGCCATATAGCGTATTGTATGTTTCAATGTATCAACTGGTAAAGTTGTGTAGAGAGTGCCAACAATGGAGAGATTTTAATAATCAAACAAATAAAGTGTACATTAGTCTGTTTGGTAGATTTAAGCTAGCACAGGGAAATCACAGGTGGGTAGAGTAGCCAAAATTTTGACTCAAGTACAAGTAAAACTACTTATAAAAATAATTACTCAAGTAACAGTAAAAGTAATAATGTTAATAATGACTTAAGTAAGAGCAATAAAGTATCCAATGAGAAGACTACTCAAGTAGCAAGTTACTAGCTACATCAGATCTGATTAAAATGAAGGGAAAATCCTGAATCTCAGACTACATGGAGAACTGGAAGTCACAACTCTAACTGAAAGTCTGTCTGTTCTGTTTATATGATATAAAACCTGGGTTCAAGATTAAGCAGCATGTCGAGTCCTGTGATGGGTACAATAACACACAACCTGTCATTTTCAACACAAAAATCTCACACACCCCCCAAAAAACAAACATTTTCCCAACAGTTGACTGTCTTTATTTTCACAACATGTTAACACAAACTTTTTGGCATCTGCAGTTAAACAAGACAACCGAGAACAAAATAACAGTCTATGGAACAGAACAGAAGAGAAAGTGTGTGTACAGAGATAGTGTGTGTGTGTGTGTGTGTGTCCTGCCTTCAGCGCTCATGTCTTCCCCCTCTTCGGTCATTATCTTCCAGGACTGAGGCGGTTGTGAGTAGTTGTTGTGTCCGCATTCAGACCACTGCAGTGTATCGCGAGACTCGCCACCTCATTATACGTGATATAAACTAATTATTAAAACTACATATATTCATTAATATTTAACAGTAACAGAGGAAGGCCACTGAATGTAGTGAAGTAAAAGTACATATCTGTGATTAAAAAATGAACTTGAGTAAGAGTATAAGTATGGCCAATTAAATCTATTTCTTTTATAATCTAATATAATCTATAATCTTTTTAAATAAAAAAAAAAGTTACTCAGGTAAATGTAATGAAGTAGATATAACGTGTTACTACCCACTTCTGGAAATAACTTCCACTTGATGTAACAGGTCAAGCCCATATATTAGGAATTTACAGTTATTATGTGAACAAGAGAAACAAAACTAAAATTTGACTGGACTTGCAATACAATAGCCTCAACCATGAGAGAGTAGTTTGGGCCGTTATTTGGGAAACTTTTCAAGGTGTCCAAAAAATCCATGTTCTTGGTGTAAAGACTGCTTAATACTCCTCTCTGAATGAACTTTCAAAGCCCATGGAAAGTCAGAAAAGTGGTTTGAAGACAGAAATTTGGAAAAGTAATTTTTTTGAAACAGAAACGTCTCTATGAGCCACCACCTTCCTAATGATTGGCCAGTATGACAGGGTTATATGAACTGGCAAACTCTACTGTGTGTCTGGTGTGTGGAGATATTTTTGAGGAGAGTCTGTTCATGGTATTTCTTCTCAGAAGCACTTCTGATAGAGCATATCTTCAAAATATCTAATACTGTAAAATACATTTTTTTTTTCATTAAAAGTACTTGTTTGTCCAGTATGACCATAAGACTTCTACAACCGCTCTTCAAGCAACATCTGTTAAAAACTTTATCTGGATCATGTCGGCTTCTGTGGCATGATATCTACTTGGAGGCCTAAATCGGAAAGATCGCTGTCAGCAAGAGCCTTGGTTCCTGAATTACTACTGGCCAAGACAGTGTCAGGGTCGGGCTTCAGATTAAATGAGCAATCTGGTTGTTTTTTTTGGTCTGTATTCTCAACAATGATGTTGAGCAACAGCATGTTTTGGTTTTATAAAAAATGACCAGCTTTTTCAAAAGCTTTTTTTGTGTGCTGTTCAAGCTAAAGGCTTCATTTAGGAGACCCTTCATTTATGGCAAATTTAAGAGGACAAATTTCCATCAACATAAATATATTTTCTAGTTGTTTATACTAATAATCTACTATTACCATTACCATTGCACTAGTTCTTGTGGTGCCCTGGTAGCTGGGGCTAGCTTAACTGTGGTAAAACTAATTTCAATTTGAATCATAAACATAAAGCTGCTATTGTTTAGTTTGATAAATCCTAACCCTAACCCCCCCCCCCCCCCCCAATTCCTAATCATGTTATGGCATCATATAAACTTGGGATATGTTGCCATAATATAATTATAATGGGCTATATATATATTGGGCCAATGAAATGAAAACTGGGCATTAGATTACTTATCATTTACAAACTTCATTTTTGCATACATTGCTGTGAAAATGTATTTTCCCCATCCTGATTTCTTCTGGGGTTTTTTTTATATATATATATATCTCATAATAAATTGTTTCAGAAATGAAAACAACATTTTTTGCAGTTTCCATGGTGTTTCTGAGCTCCTGGCAATTTGCTTCTCTCAAAATTTTTAATGACTGTGGAATAAAGTCAAAGTCAAAGTAAAAAAATAGAGAACTAAAAGAAATGAACTAAATACAAAGTTGGACATGGTAATTAATAACTATAGATGTCCTTCAGGAAAAAAAAGTTTTATTAATATATATTTAGGCTTTATTTTTCATACTTGTCAAAAAAGGTAAGATCCTCCTGAGCGTTGTCAGAAGATCATGAGTTCAAATCCCATCGTTGCCAGGAGGTAAGGTAGAGAAACTGGCCAAATATAGTAACACTGACCATTTACGGGTGTCTGAGAGTTCATGTATGCAAAAATGACGGCAGATAGTGCTTTCCTCGAAGTGTGTTATGCCGCCCTGTGATACAAATCGGGGAGAAAATGGGGGTCAGGGGATGGGGGATAAGATCAAGGTGTTATTAAATGGCATTAATTTTGTTCTATTCTCATGAATTATGTCTATAGGATAACTTTGTGTTATCTCGCTGTGTCCATGTTTGAGCTTTGGAAAGGCGCTATATAAATAAAACTTCTTCGTCTTCTTATCAACCTACTGACCCTCTACCTCATCCAAAGAACTTTCCCTAGTAAAATGATCATGGTAACCATCCATTAATGTAATTTCATAGGTTATGTAACAGTCATGCTTGCCTGTCACCACAGTCTAATTCTCTATCTCACTTACACTCACACACACATGCCAATGAATAAGGGAAGGTTTAAAGACAGTTCAAAAAACAGTTTAGAGTCAGGTTTGACATTTGAAAAAAAAAGAAGAAGAAGAAGATTAAAAAAGGGGCTAGGTCAATACCACAATCATAATTTTAGTCTGGTCACTAACCAAAAATGTCAAAAGGTATACATTTATCTAAAATAAAATTACATTTATTATGAATATATTACATACTTACAGGCCATCTGATAGATGGTTGCTTATTTACCTGCACCCCTACTCACTTACTATTGATTTAGTTATGCTTACTTCCAAATGTAATGCTACAGAACTCAATGTTCCTATTCTAAAATGAGAGATGCTAGATGATAAGAGTCTATATTTGACCTGAGGGGTGGAGGTTGAACTACAGTCGGAATTTATTTATGTCTAAGCTACAGCTTATGTAAGATGTGAGTGATAATTTAGCTGCACCCATATCTTAGTTAGTGTGCAAGTTTAGTTAGGTAGAACAGCAGCCACTTTATGAAATGTTCCAAATGCTAGAAGACACAGGGCACTTCTTATAAATGAGTATGCCTTTATTCTCGCATTGTTGTGTACTTGTGTTTTGTCCCCCTCTGCAAAAATTCAATTAAAAGAAGGAAGAACACAATACTGAAAACAGTCAAATACTGTGTGTGTGTGTGAGTGTATATATATATGTGCGTGTATCTCTCTCTCTCTATACATCTATACATCTATACATCTATATATATATATATATATATATATATATATATATATATATATCTGAGTGTGTGTTTGATTCATTCCAAATATCCAGGGTATATCAGTTGGTAGCTTTCTAATAAGAACAAACTAACGCAACTTCATAATGATTGACAAGGTGGTTGTTTTGGTACAAGCAACACCTAATATGGACATTTTTTGTCGTTTGTCACGAGGAGGCTCTTGATTGCCATGTTACCTAGCTCGCAATAATCACTTGTGTTAGCTTTACATACCGTACTAATCACAGTTCATCAAAGCTTTCCTATGGTGACTTTGAATTTGCTAAAACTGAAATTACTAAGTAATAAATAAAACACAACAGGGCATGCTAATAAATGACGGAGTGGTGTGATGTATGTAGATGCAAAAATGCGTTTTCAATTTGTTAATGAATGATACATTATGCATTACATGACATTATAGCAGCTGTAAACCAGTCCCTACAGGATTTTGCAATCGCAGAAATTAATGCAAAATCAAGCAAACTCCACAATATTCCGAGGAGCTTGCAATTTTTCTAAATTACCACAGATTTTCCGCAGATTTGGGCCAAGACACGTCATGAACACACATCACAACATGCATTCAACCAAAGCCCTCTTCGATTCATGTGCATCATACATGGGTACAGCTAAAAGGTCACATTTACCAAGAAACATCACTGCGAACTTTGAAAATTCACCAATTCAAGTAATTTTTCACCAAAAAAGCATTAAAAAAAACCTCTGTTTTTTTTTTAACCCAAGTTGCATCACTAATTTTTTAACCCAAGTTGCATCACTAATTTTTTTAAAAAGCTGCAGCAAATTCAAGCATTTTTGGCCGCAACATTACAAAAAACTCTGTGAAATCCTGTAGAGACTGATAAACGTTCCCTCACCAGCCTTTATATCACCCTCTTGAAGTTAATGTGACAAAAATGCAGCTTGTCATGTTATTAAGAAACTGGAAAGCACAAACTTTATTGTCCTGTAGACCTTGCCATGGCAGAAAATGTACTGACTGTTACAATGTGCTGACACTGCAATGCTTTCCATAAATGTAAAAAAAAAAAAGAAAAAGATTTTACATTTATACATTTTTCTTTGTTGATTCATACATTTTTGAAATCCATTTATTATTAGCCTTAGATTATGTTGATTGTCAGTCATATAAATCCCTGTGAATTACAGACAGCATTATTGTCAGAGGTGCTGAAAACAGAAAATTAATCAGCACCTCCTGACTAATCAGATTTGAGACTTTGACAGTGCTGTCATACAAAATACTGTAAACCTACAATGTACAATATTGGGACTACACCAGAATAAGGCTTAGTTGAACTTATGCTACAGTCCAATTCTTTTGTTTTTGCTATACACTAAAGACATTTGGGTTTGGCATCAAAAGACGAATATTAGACGATGGATGATCAGAATTTCATGTTTCATTTCATGATATTTGCACCTAGATGTGTTAAACAACTTAGAACATAACATTTTTTGTTTGATCCCATCTATTTTCCAAGTGATCAAAAATATTGGAACATGTGACTGACAGTTGTTTCTTGTGCAGGTGTGCCCTGTTAGATTGGTTGTTTAAGCAATTATGTCTGAATGTCTACTCTTGGTTTAAACCCTGGGTTTTGCCTGTGAAGACTACATTTGTTGTTAAAAAAGATAAAACAACATGAACATGAGTTGTCTATGGGAGAAAAGCAAGACGTTCTGAAGCTGAGAAAAGAGGGAACATTGATCAGAACAACTGCACAAGCATTGGGCATAGCCAATACAACAATTTGGAATGTCCTGAAAAGAAAGAAACCTCTGGTGCACTAACAACCAGACATGGAACAGGTTGGCCAATGAAAGCAACAGCAGTTGATGACTTTGTGAGAGCTGTTAAGAAAAACCCCAAAACAACAACAGTCAGTGACATCACCAACAACCTCCACAGGGTAGGGGTGAAGATATCATAAAGTCTTTTGAAGAAGACTTTGAAACAGAAATATAGCAGAAATACAGAGGCCCTACCACAAGATGCAATCCCCTCAGAAGCCCAGATTGCAATTAGCAAGAAACAGAGATGTGAACCACAAAAGTACTAGAACCAAGATTAACCTCTACCAAAGTCCAAAGTGTGAAGAAAGAAAGCCTCTGCCCATGATCCAAATCATACTAGCTCATCGGTTAAGCACAGTGGAGGTAAGTGTCATGGGTTGGGCTTGCAAGGCTTCTGGAACAGGCTTACTAATCTTTATTGATAATATAACTCATGATGGTAGCATCAGAATGAATTCAGAAGTTTACAGAAACATTCTGTCTGTTAATTTACAGAAAAATTGCATCCAATCTAATTGGGAGGAACTCCATCATACAGCAAGTCAATGACCCAAAACACAACAAAGGACTTCATAAGGGGGGAAAAGTAGAAGGTTTTAGACTGAGCAAGTCAATCACCAGACCTTAACCCAATTGAGCATGCACTTCACCTCCTGAAGAGGAGACTGAAGGGAGAAACCCTCCAAACATACAACAAACTGTGGTACATGCCCGGAAAAATCATCACAAAAAGAAGAATGCAATAGTTTGGTTATTTCAGTGGGTCGTGAATTGATGGAGTTATTGCAACCAAATATTAAGTGTTATTTACTTTAAGACTATCTGTTCCTAGACTTTTGTTCACCTAAAAATTGGGTGGTCTAAGTTCTAAGCTGTTTAACATATCTAGATGTAAATATCAGGAAATAGCTAAAATTATGATATTCACCAAAATGTCTTCAGTGTACAGCAAAAAAAAAAAAAGAATTGGCTTTGCCATTCCAATACTTTCAGAGGAGACTGTATATGGCCCAAAGTTTGTTGACACCTGACCATATGTACTTCTTCCCCAATCTGCTGCCACAAAGTTAGAAGCACACAATTGTACTGGATGTCTTTCTTTACTGTAGCATTACAATTTCCCTTCACTGGAACCAAGGGGCCAAAACCTGTTTTAGCATGACAATGCCCATATGCACAAAGTGAGTTCCATGAAGACTCACCAAGGTTGGAGTGGAAGAACTCGAGTGGCCTGCACAGAACCCTGACCTCAAACCCACTGAACACCTCAGAGATTAATTGGAAAGATGATTGAGCCCTAGGCCTCCTCGCTAATGCTATTGTGGATGAATGGGCAATTCCGAAATGACACATTCCAAAAGGGAGGACTAAATCGGGAACAACCACATTTGGGTGTGATGGACAGGTGTCCACAAACTTTTGGTCATAGTGTATTTGTGATGCAATACCTATATCCAAACAACATTATTTAATTGTTTTTGACAGTTACAGTGAACAATTCCTCATCCTTCTATCCCACATAGCTTACTCATTTGTTATTTATAAGGCTATATTGCTTTGTCATAGGTGACCTCTATTCCAAATATAAAAATGACCTACCTTCCTGCCATATCCGTTATGAACTCTAGAGGCGCTGTTACACTTTTAATAAAAAGGGGTGATTATTGTTTCTAGCTTTCTATAGGGATTCTACTTGATACCCTTTTTCTGAAGGGGGAACCCTGGGTTTTTCATAGGACCTTTTATCAGTTCCCTCAGAGGGAAAACTAAAGATCCCTTAGGGTGCAAGATGGAACCTTTTTTAAGAATGTATATTAAGAGAAACTTGAAAGAAGGATTTTCAGGATTACTCCCATTACCTTAATTATGTGAATTTGCTCAAAATAAAACTCAAAGGGTTATTTCAACAATTGAGTGGTGCTTTTGAATTGTGTGGTCTTGTGCACTTTTATAATATCTACATGTAAACATAGTGTTCTCAAGCTGGCCTGAGATGCTGATGGGGTCACAGGAGATTTTTTTTTACCTTTATGAACATAAATTGCATTTATGGAGTATAATTTAAACTGTGAGATTATCTACATCTGAATTTCTGTAAAGTTGCTCTGTGATGCCCATTGTTATAATCACTAAGTAAATAAACTTCAACTGAATTGAATTGAATTTTAAGTCCATTTTACACAAACTTCAGTGGCATTCTAATGTTAATCAAAGTGGCCTTTACACCAGACACTGTATATGTGCTATTTACAATAAAAATATGCTAATTTATGGGTAGCATTGTCATGGTTTCTTGCTAGAACCTCTACATACAACACTACAAAATACAACATTCATGCTATATTTTACAGTGTGTGCCCATAATGTAAACAGCACATGGGTGATATTCCAGTTTGTAGCCTACTACAGCAGCACGCTCTGGTGTTGGTTAAAATCTAAACTTTGTGAAAGTTCTCACTGGCACAGAGTGTAGTGAAAATCTCATTTGAATAAAGAACTTTGATCATACAGTGCTGCGAAAAAGTATTTGCCCCATCCTGAATTCTTCTATTTTCATCTCATACTAAATTAAAACAAAATCTAAGATAAAACAAAGGCAACCTGCGTAAACACAAAATACAGTTTTTAAATGATAATGTTATTGATTGAAGCAAAAAAGTTTCTAATACAAACTGGGCCTGTGTGAAAATGTATTTGCCCCTGTAGTTACTAATTCCACAAATCTATGAAACTGCATTCATAATGGGGTTCTTCTGGACTAGACGTATCAAGGCCTCCAACATCAAAGGACCTACAGGCCTCTCTTGCATCAATAAAGGTCACTGTTCATGAGTCCACTATCAGAAGGAAACAGGGGGAAAATGCCATCCATGGAAGAGTGGTGCGGTGAAAACGACTGCTAACCCAGAAGAACATTAAGGCTCATCTGAAATGGCACTTTGATGATCCTCAAAGTTTTTGGGAGAATGCTCTGTGGACTGTTGAGTGGAAAGTGGAACTGTTTGGAAGACAGGGGTCCCGTTACATCTGACGTAAAACAAACACAGAATTCCACAAAAAGAACATCCCTATGGTCAAGCATGGTGGTGGCAGTGTGATGGTGTGGGGATGCTTTACTGCTTCAGGGCCTGGGCAACGTGCAATAATTGAGGGAAACATGAACTCTGCTCTCTACCAGAAAATCCTAAAGGAGAATGTCCGGTCTTCAGTCTGTAAATTGAAACTCAAGAGTAACTGCATTATGCAGCAAGACAATGATCCAAAGCATAGGAGTAAGTCCCAGTCCTAGAAATAAGTGAAAGACTGATCTCCAGTTATCAAAAGCATTTGGTTACAGTTATTGCTGCTAAAGGTGGCACAACCAGATTTTAAGTTTAAGGGGACAACTAGATTTTCATGGTGACAGGTATAGGATAACTTCTTTTTGCTTCAATAAAAACAAAAACAAAACAATAACTAAAAACTGTATTGTGTGTTTATTCAGGTTTCCTTTGTTTCATGTTGTATTTCGTTTGAAGATCTAAACCTATTTAGTATGAGATATACACAAAAATAGAAGAGATCAGGAAATACTTTTTCACAGCACTCTATATGTTTATAATGTTTACATATATTTCCACATTATATTTAATAAACCAAGTGCAAGCATATACTTGGTGCTTTTTGGTGTAAATGGGATTTATGCTCCTGAAAATGTTACATGAAATGAAACCCAACCATTTGCTACCACTTACAGTATTTATGGGATGCAGGGTTCATTGCAGTTGTGTGCATCAAACAAACTTAAATAATAACTTAAATAATTGAAATAAGGAGAATTGTGAAAAGCAAACCCAGTTCAACACAACGTGTTTAAAAACACAGGCTGTATTAATGCGAAAAATGATAACTGGATAAATTCAGCATGTCGCAAATGAAGACTTCAGTGTTGTTGCCAGTTTTTATCTTCAGGTAGGAGATGGGCGTGGCTTGTTGGCGCGAGGGAACCAGCGCCCTGAGCCGGGCACGCGCACCTGAAATTCCTTCTTCTTTATAACTCGAACTTCATTTTTTAATAACAGTACAATCTAATAAGGTACAAAATGTCAGTCGTGATGGTTTTTATTTCTAGTAAGCATTAAAGTAGGCTAGCTGTGGTGGGAAACCGAGAGCAGAGCTACAAAATCACTCTCACGCGGTTAAGCTGTGTGTAACCAAGTGCTCGCGTATCAATGAATCGAGCGCGCGCGGTGACGACTACACTCCCGAAGGAAGCCGTAAAAAAACAGACACAGCGTTTTCCGGAAGTTTACCAACACCTGCGACGACGGCTCGTCGAAACATGGACACAGCTGGCTTTTCGTGTGGGATGTCGAGACAGCACAAAGCAGAGTGAGGAAGTGGACTTCAGACGCAGGTAAGTCGTTTAATCCAAAATAGTTCCTCTGTGCGCTCGCTTCATTTAGCTTCATGCTAAAAGTTAACAACTTTTTCCTGACAAAAGTCAGCGAACAACAGACGTTTCCAAATGGCGTCTGTCGAACCGAGCTAGGGTTTTCAACTCTACCTGAACACGAGTGTCAGTGTATTAAAAACAAACAAAACCACACAGGTATTTCGTAGCTATTCTCCGTGTTGCTGAACGACTCGGGCATGTCAAACTCTTCGCCATGGACCAGAACATTTTGAAGGCGTGGTTGGTTCGTTCCAATTAGAAACGGTGAAGAAGCAGCTGAACTCCAAACGGCTCCTATTTCCGAAAGTAGTGCACTACATAGGATGTACGAAGCCAACACTTAATACTTGATGCCGTGAACGCGCATAGGCGGCAGGGAGACATTTGGGATTCAGCCACAGACTCTTCTGAAATCCGAAACGAACCTAACAGAAAACTGGTCGAAAAATATTCTTCTTCGTATGTTATTAATCGTCTTTAGGTGACTTAAGTTCTTTATGATTAGTTAAATAGAATTTAAATAAAGCTTTTAAGTTAAAGTACGAGCTGAATGTCACTGGTCATTTGGCCATGATGAGTGAGAGATCAGTCTTCTTCTCAAACGGAGCAACTGGTGTTCTTTCAGACAGGGCTTTAAATCAGCTGATGTTCTCCTAGCAATAACTAGACATGAATGATAGATTTTCTTTTGGTATTCCTCAATCTGCATATAACCCACACACTTACAGGGCCCTCCAGTAATATTGGCACCCTTGGTAAATATGAGCAAAGAATGCTGTGAAAAATTGTCTTTATTGTTTAAACTTTTGTTAAAAAAAAAAAATCACAAAAATACTCTGCTCTCATGGATATAAAACAATTCCAAGCAAAACACAGGTTTATCCAAAAATATCTTTGTTAAATATAGGCGTGCAACAATTATTGGCACTATTTGACACTGGCACTATTTGTATCCTAACAAAATGTCCAGGTCCTCTGGCAGAAAAACAGCCCCAATACATTAAAGAGCCACCACCATATTTAACCGTGGTATTGAGGTACTTTTCCATATGGCTACCTCTGACCATAGAACCCGATCCCATCTGAAGTTCCAGTAGTTTCTGGCAAACTGAAGACACTTGAGTTTGTTTAACAAATAACTGGCTATCGCAAACATTACATGGAGCGTAATGTTAGCTGGTTTCATGGCTACAGTGCCAGCTGCCTCAAACAGACATAATATATGACCGTCTTTCAGGTGCTTCACCAAATTCGAGGCGTTTCCTCGTTTTGTTTGAAATGAACGATAGCATCGGTTGCACACCGGCTTCAGAGCATGAATTATATGTTTGTTGTCATCCGCCTCGAATGCAAAGTATTTCCATATTCCATAACACCTTTCCTCTCAACGAGTCGGGGCGGAGCTAATCTTCTGTAGTTTTTCCCTGTGTGCTTGTAGTTGTTCTTCTTCTTTATCACTTGTGGACCGACTAAAACACTTGCACGTATTTGCTGCCCCATCAGGTCCGGAAGAATTACAACCATGGTACCTTCATTACAAACGGTACTAACGCTACTGCAGAAAAACAAGAACCGTCACATTTTAAGAATGTTGGTACCGACTTGGTACAGAAGTATCGGCTCTCGTGACATCCCTAATATAGACACGCGTCCAATTCAAGGTTGATTCATTACATTTCCAGTTGAATGGAACAACTTAGTTATTGCCCTGATGGTTGAAATGGGTATTTTCAATGCTTGTGCTATTTCTTATAGCCACTTTCCATTTTGTGAAGCTCAACAACCTTTTGCCACACATCACAGCTATATTCCTTGGTCTTACCCATTGTTATGAATGATTAAGGGAGTTTGACCTATGTTACCTCATATTTTTAACCCTGTAAAACAGGAAGTCATGGTTGAAAATTTCCTGTTCCTAGTCACCCCGGTGTACTAAAAAAAAAAGAAGTAAATATCAATGGTAATATACTTCAAATATATTTTTCTCATATGAATTCATATGGGTGCCAATAATTGTTGCACACCTATCTTTAACAATTCTTTTTGATAAACCTGTGTTTTGTTTGCAGTTGTTTGATATCCATGAGAGCAGAGTATTTTTGTGAGAGTATTTTTTTTAAACTAAATGTCAAAAGGTTAAACTAAATTTCACAGCCTTCTTTGCTCATATTTACAAAGGGTGCCAATATTAGTGGAGGGTACTGTATCTCATACCTAATGTCATTTTTTTTTTAAAAATAATTTCTTTTTGTCATAAAGACACAAATCGTAGATTTGAAGAAGTTCTTTATCAATTAAAACAGGTGTGTTAGATTTTGGTTGGAGATGAAACCTGCAGGAAGATAGATCTCAAGGAAGAGTGTTCGTCACCAATGACATAGACAAAGGCAGGTTATAGCACACAGAGTTTCATAATGGAAAAAATCATTTGGCTCCACATCATTGTCATGTGAGACTAAGCTGGATTCCTTTGTGACTCCAAAAGGGGTGTTGGATCTTCCTTTTTGTTCCTGTTACCACATAGCATTAGGGGAACGGGTAACATGAAGGAAAAATCACTGTGAATGACTTTCATTTAATGTTAATCATTATACATAATGTGTGAGATCTTCAGCATTGTTCAAGATTTATTTTGTAATTAAATCCCAAGGGTTTTTTTTAGCCTGGACTTCTTTCCTTGGTTAATGGCAATGCTGTTCGGCTACATGCTGATGGTGGTACCAGCAGTATTTAGCCTTCACGTCATCTTTACCTAAAGCTTATGATGCAGCAGTGCTTTAGCCCTTTATGTCTATCCAGCTCTCTTACCTAACTAACTGAGCTGAGTCTCTTGTCATAACTCAGTGCAACTGCATCATATACACTATGTGGCAAAAATTTTGTGGACATTTGACCATCACACCCACATATGCTTTTTGAACATCTCTTTACAGATTTAGCCCTCCCTGTTATAATAATGTTATAATAATCTTCTGGGAAGGCTTTTCATTAGATTTTGGCGCATGGTTGTAGGGATTTGTCCATTCAGCCATAAGAGCATTAGTGAGGTCAGGCACTGATGTCAGGTGAGGAGGCCTGGGGTGCAGTCAGCATTTCAGTTCATCTCAAAGGTGTTCAGTGGGGTTGAGGTCAGGGCTCTGTGCAGGCCACTCAAGTTCTTCCACTCCAAACTTGGCAAACCATGTCTTCATGAGCTCGCTTAGTGCACAGGGGCATTGTCATGCTGGTATGTGTTTGGGCCTCTTAGTTCCAGGGAAGGGAAATCTTTATTGCCACAGCATACAAAGACGTCCTATACAGTTGTGTGCTTCCAACTTTGTGACAATAGTATAGGTATGATGGCCAGTTGTCCACAAACTTTTGGCCATAGTTTTTAGTGTAGCTCCAGTCTGGAACTTTGAGTCCAATGTTTGCTGTCTCTATTACTTCTACATTGGCTTTCTCATTAATATCTTCAATATGATGTTGAATGTCACTAGAAAATGATGAGCGAATAAAGACACTATTTTGTATTTCGGAGTGAAACCCGACCACTATCGCTTTTAGATTTTCTAAAATTGTTCTCCCATTAAACACCACTGTGACTGCACTAGAAATATGCATCCATGACATCAGTGTGGCACACAACCGCTAACCTTTCACAGAAATACAGCACCAACCACCAAATTAGTACCAGAATTGCTGAACACATCGCAAGCATTTCAGTATACACACATTCAGTGTGTTTCAGGGTGAGGTTTTCCTTTAAAAGAAGCAAGTGTTTATATGCACATTACAGAGGTTGAGAAGTGAAAACACTGGATCATGTTACTTCCACTCTGATTTTTAACCAACCCTCCAAACTTCATAAACTCATACATGCACACCCCTACATACAAACTGCAAACAGCCTTGCATGCACTTTTACAAATCTCTGTCTTGCACACACCCTATTAAGTCTGAAAGCAGTTGTTTCACATCTGTATAGAAGCATGGAATCCAGTAGAAAAAGAAAACACTCATTATTTCAGGCTATTAAGAGCAGTCATGCTCATAGAAACATGGTCTTGGTATTTAGTAAGGAGTAATTGGCGTCACGTAGTTGTCAATTCTTTGTTGAACAGTTCTAGGAGGAGGAGGGAACCAGGAAGTGGAGAACAGAGTGGGTGTATTATTAAGAACACATTTAATTTGATGTCTAGCTTTACGAGATATTAGATAAATATAGATATGTGCCAATATATATATATATAAAAAAAGCTGGTTTTAGATTACATTGGCCTTTCAAGATAATTACTTATCAAGCTGTACAAGATAAGCCACTAAAACATTTGCTATTAGAATTTTGTAACAGATTATGTAATTCTGTATAACTGTAATCCAGGCTTTTACCAAAAACAGAATGTTTCTTTTTTTTAACATATCGCCATTAACACTAATGTATACTATATGGCCAAAAGTTTGTGGACATCTGACCATCACACCGTGTGTGCTTTTTGAATATCCCATTTCAGATTTATTCCCCTTTTGCTGTTATAATAACCTCTACTCTTCAGGGAAGGCTTTCCACTACATGTTGGAACTTGGCTGTGGGGATTTACCCTGATGCACTGATGTCTGGTGAGGAGGCCTGGGGCTCAGTCACCAATCCAATTTTTCCCAAAGGTGTTCAGTGGGTTTACATTTTACATTTATTCATTTAGCAGATGCTTTTATCCAACGCGACTTACAAATAAGAAAATACAAGCAAAGCGATATATCAAGCAGAGAACAATACAAGTAGTGCTACCATACAAGATCCATTAATTGAGTTCCAGAAGAAGCAAAGTGCGCAGAGTAGAAGTGTAAGTGCAATTATTATTATTATTATTATTATTATTATTATTATTATGTTTTTTTTTAATGAGTTGGTTAGGTGTTCACGGAAGAGGTGGGTCTTTAGCTGTTTTTTGAAGATGGTGAGAGATTCTGCGGTCCAGATTGAAGTTGGAAGTTCATTCCACCACTGAGGAACAGTTAGTTTGAAGGTTCTGGAAAGGGACCTTGAGTCACGCTGAGTAGGAACTACTAGGCGTCGGTCGCTAATCGATCGCAGATTGCGTGAGGGAACCTAAGCCTTCAGGAGAGAGTTGAGGTAGGAGGGTGCTGTTCCAGACAAGGTCTTGTACGTGAGCATCAAGGCCTTGAATTTGATGCAGGCAGCTACAGGAAGCCAGTGGAGGGAGATGAAGAGGGGTGTGACATGGGTTCTCTTGGGCTGGTTGAAGACGAGGCATGCTGCAGCATTCTGAATCATCTGAAGGGTTTGATGGAGCCGGCTGGGAGGCCCAAAAGTAGTGAGTTGCAGTAGTCCAGTTTTGTGATAACAAGACCCTGGACTAGTATCTGTGTAAGGGTTTGAGGTCAGGGCTCGGTGCAGGACACTCAAGTTCTTCCACTCCAACCTTGGCAAACCATGTCTTCATGGAGTTCACTTTGTGCACACAGGTATCGTCATGCTAGAACAGTTTGGGCCTCTTGGTTCCAGTGAAGGGAAATCATAATTTTACAGCATACAAAGAGACTCTATACAGTTGTGTGATTCCAACTTTATGGCAACAGTTTGGGGAGGAACCACATATGGGTGTGATGGTCAGGTGTCTACAAACTTTTGGCCATATATATCTCAACTCGCAATCAAATAACTATTTCATGATGTACCATTTTTATCTATCATGGCTTATGCTTTTAGAAAATGACTGTTTAAATAATAAAAATTTTAATTATACTTGTCTTTAAGCAAAATGAACCTCAAGCATCTCATTGTGCATTATGCATTTTAGCATTTTGTGCCAATGAGATTTGTTTCCTTTAACATTTAAGTGTCTGTAATAATAATAATATCATCATCATCATCATGTGCCTGTCCAGACCGTCTGTGACCTTAAACCTTTCCTCCTGACTCTCTGATGAACCACCAATTCCTCTTACAGTACAGTGTTTCAAGCATGACTCCTAGTTTATCTGTATGAGTGGACCCCCCCCCCCCCACACACACACACTTAGAGGGTGGGGGGGAAAATAAGAATATATAGTGCTGTGGTAATCTTATATAGCCAGACTATTGTCTTCTACAAAAAAGAGGAAATATTGGCTTTGGATTGTTTGGGTGAATGCAGTTTTCTCTACAGTGGATATGAAAATCCCAGGTTACCCATTTCTGCTTCATCAACAATAGTACTCTGTGTTTAATGCACATGTTTTTCAAGAGAATTCTCCTGGCCTCTTGTCCAAGCAGGCTTTTGTGTGCTATAGACACAACATTGTCAAGGCTCACTAAGGCATCAGTGTTCACCTAAATGTAATTGTGATTAAGATTAGAGCTGAAAATGATCAGTGCTCTAGGACTGAATACAACAAATGTAAGTGAAGGCAGATTCAACAGAAGTTCCTTGGCCATCATGTACTGGAGCACTAAGTCATCTTTTGTGGTAAAAGATTTGCTAATGGCACATCCCGGCTTTGATGCTGTCAGCCTTTTTCCCAAGAAACATGTTGTGGTGTGCAAATTATTTCCAGAGTATTCATTAGTGACGGATCTTGTGCATGCTCTGCAAACAAATGGACATGAGGATGGATATGAGCATGAAATAAATGTCGCCGCAGCAAGAGCAGTGTCATGCTTGCACAAATACACACAGTTCTGAGAGTCCGGAGAGGGTAGTAGTATTTAAATGATGTGAAATGTCACATTGAGAAGGTGACTCTGGATGTGGTAATTACAGAGGGGTGTTAAGTTATGGCCACTGCTTTTTACACGGAGAGAGTGTGTGTATGTGTGTATATATATATATATATATATATATATATATATATATATATATATATATATATATATTTAAATAAATATAAAATTACAGTATCTCGCAAAAGTGAGTACACCCCTCACACTTTTGTAAATATTTGATTATATCTTTTCATGTGACAACACTGAAGAAATGACACTTTGCTACAATGTAAAGTAGAGAGTGTACAGCTTGTGTAACAGTGTACATTTGCTGTCCCCTCAAAATAACACACAGTCATTAATTAAGTGAAAATGTCCAAATTGGGCCCAAAGTGTAAATATTTTGTGTGGCTAGCATTATTTTCCAGCACTGCCTTAACTCTCTTGGGCATGGAGTTCACCAGAGCTTCGCAGGTTGCCACTGGAGTCTTCTTCCACTCCTCCATGACGACATCACGGAGCTGGTGGATGTTAGAGACCTTGAGCTCCTCCACCTTCCGTTTGAGGATGCCCCACAGATGCTCAATAGGGTTTATGTCTGGAGACATGCTTGGCCAGCCCATCACCTTCACCCTCAGCTTCTTTAGCAAGGCAGTGGTCGTCTTGGAGATGTGTTTTGGGGTCGTTATCATACTGGAATACATGCTGGGATCGTGCTCTACTTCAGTATGTCACAGTACATGTTGGCATTCATGGTTCCCTCAATGAACTGTAGCTCCCCAGTGCTGGCAGCACTCGTGCAGCCCCAGACCATGACACTCCCACCACCATGCTTGACTGTAGGCAAGACACACTTGTCTTTGTACTCCTCACCTGGTTGCTGCCACACACGCTTGACACCATCTGAACCAAATAAGTTTATCTTGGTCACCACAGGACAGGGTTCCAGTAATCCATGTCCTTAGTCTGCTTGTCTTCAGCAAACTGTTTGCGGGCTTTCTTGTGCATCATCTTTAGAAGAGGCTTCCTTCTGGGACGACAGCCATGCAGACCAATTTGATGCAGTGTGTGGCGTATGGTCTGAGCACTGACAGGCTGACCCCCCCCTTTCAACGTCTGCAGCAATGCTGGCAGCACTCATACGTCTATTTCCCCAAAGACAACCTCTGGATATGACGTTGAGTATGTGCACTCAACTTCTTTGGTCGACCATGGCAAGGCCTGTTCTGAGTGGAACCTGTCCTGTTAAACCGCTGTATGGTCTTGGCCACTGTGCTGCAGCTCAGTGTCAGGGTCTTGGCATTCTTCTTATAGCCTAGGCCATCTTTATGTAGAGCAACAATTCTTTTTTTCAGATCCTCAGAGAGTTCTTTGCCATGAGGTGCCATGTTGAACTTCCAGTGACCAGTATGAGGGAGTGTGAGAGCGATTACACCAAATTTAACACACCTGCTCCCCATTAACACCTCAGACCTTGTAACACTAACAAGTCACATGACACCAGGGAGGGAAAATGGCTAATTGGTCCCAATTTGGACATTTTCACTTAGGGGTGTACTCACTTTTGTTGCCAGCGGTTTAGACATTAATGGCTGTGTGTTGAGTTATTTTGAGGGGACAGCAAATTTACACTGTTACACAAGCTGTACACTCACTACTTTACACTGTAGCAAAGTGTCATTTCTTCTGTGTTGTCACATGAAAAGATATAATCAAATATTTACAAAAATGTGAGGGTTGTACTCACTTTTGTGAGATACTGTGTGTATGTATATATGTGTGTGTGTGTGTGTGTGTGTGTGTGTGTGTATATATAATATATATAATATATATAATATATATATATTCATTCTTCCAAGCTGATCTGCAGGACTGATGAACAGTTACCGTTATTGCTGCACAAGGGGGTCACAGCAGATACTGTAAGCAGTTCATGTACATTTGCTGCTCACAGATATGTAATATTGGATCATTTTCCTCAATAAATAAATGACCAAGTATAATATTTTTGTATCATTTGTTTAATTGGGTTCTTTTTTTTTTTAAATCTCCTTTTAGGACTTGTGTGAAAATCTGATGATGTTTTAGGTCATATTTATGCAGAAATGTAGAAAAACTTTCAGGCACCACTGTGACTATAGCTTAACTTGGCTCTGCATTTAGGTGTCTTTTACTTATGACCTGGGGAGTGTGACACTCTTGGAATGTGTGACTTATAATTGTCTGTCCTTGCTACCACTACATACAGGGCTGTAATAGTGAGCATATGTGTGAGACCTGTCATTGGTTGTATTAGAATCACTGAAGACCAAGTTAAAATAGTACTAGTGTGTCTCAGATTCAGTGTTGTTTATATACCAGAATAACATTTAAATATTCACAGCAGACTATCTCTTCTGGAGTAAGAGACCTTGAATAATATAAACATTAACTTCCACTGATTGGCTCAGAGCATGTGCAAGTGTAAGAGTAAATGTACAAAGCCAGGAGTGTTTGACATTAATATATGCACACACACACAGAGAGTGTGTTAAAGGTTAGGGTCACAGCGGTAAAGGTTACAGTGGTATGCAAAATATTTTGCACCCTTCCCCAGATGACACATTTTCTTGCTTTATGCTGTGAAATGAAGCAAACATAAGTAAGTAAACATTTTCTGCAAACATTAGTGCACAGTTAATTTATATTTGATGATGTAAAAAACAAAAGGAGGGAAAAAAAACAGTAATTGTGGCATGTGCAAAACTTTGGACACCCTGCTAAGTCAGTACTTAGCATCACCCCCCCTTTGGCAGATATCGCAGTCTTTCTATTCTTGTTTCTAGTTTTAGAGATATTCTTGCACCATCTTGCATGTTTGTAGCTCTTAATGATGTTCAAATCGGGGGACGGCCATTCCAAAAGCTTCACCTTGCATTTCTTGAAGTCGTTCATGGTGGATTTTGAGGTTGGCGTTGGATCATTGTTCTGTTGTGGATGTCAGCCTCAGTTTCCTGACTGGCTGTGTCACATTTGCTTCCAGGACTTGCTGATTATACATTGGAATCCATTCATTCATTTACCAGTGCAGTGTTTCCTGTGCTGCTGGATGCCATTCAACCCCAAAGCATTGTAGAGACACCCCCATGTTTAACATTGGAAATATGTTCTTTTCATCAACGGCAACTCCTTTTTCCCCCTCCAAATGTACCTTTTGGGGATTGTAGAATTTTTTCTTTTCCCCCAATTTATTCCAGTGTTCACATTTCCTTCTGAAAGATTCATGTAAGATTTCCTTCTGAGGACAGCTTTCCTTAACTGCCATTTCCTAATGACGTTTCAGACAGTGGAAATTGTGAGCTGGAAGTGCTTTGATATCTTTTTTATAGACTTCCCCTGTTTAGTAGGCATCAAGTAGATTCATTTTCAGATCCTCAGACAGCTGCTTAGAGCAGCCCATGGTTGTTTGAAAAGTCATAAAATTTATTATGCTCCATGCTCCGATGACGATTCTTGATCTGAGTAGCGAGTCAATTAAGGCCTAACAAATTAATTTGGTTCAGAGACTTTAGAATTGGAAAGGTGTCCAGACATTGAACATGCCATAATTGCTTAATTTCCATGAAAGTTCATGAAATTCAAAGTAACTGTGCAAAAAATTGACCTTTGCAGAAGTTTTTTTTTTTTTTTTTTTTTTTTAATAGTTTGCTGCAGAGGTTGTGTTTACTTCTTTTCACTTAAACACTCAAACACTTCAGGGTTGAATGCCATGACGTTTAGCTTAAGCTTTCTATTCATATACTATGCCAAATACACAAGGTGTAAAGCTGGAACAATAATGTTTTTATGTCCTATATTTCACAATAATAATAAGAAAGATATTGTGAAGGATTTACTGTCACATGTACAGCACTGCTTAGTGATTTCTTTCAGGAGGGATATTTAAGGGTTTGACTTTGCCAACAGGTACTTAGTGATGTATTTAATGCATTAATTAAGTCTTCCTTATTTTTGTTGTTTCAGTTCACCAGGCTTGTAATGCTCCTTTGTTACTTGGTTAACTTCATCTTAAGCATGTTATTTAATTAATGAATGTTTGCCAAAACAAGGTGTGGGTGATCACAATTCTTGAAATCATTTCTATGATGCACGATATGTATGTATCACAATATCTAGGTTTACTCACAAACTGCCAGCAATGTAGTAGTTTTTCATTACAAAATTTTATAGTTGGTTATAAATAATAATTTTGTTTTCATAGATAAATGAACTGCATGAAATATGAGCAATAAATGAACTAATATATAAAGTTAAAACTTAACAATTTTAAAGAATAAGCACAACATTTTAAAACAATTTGCAAATGTTATAAAAAGATGTATGAAAACATATTTTATTTTTAAAAACAAAACCATAATAACCAAGATATCTTAGAAAAGTGTATTGTGACATTGTTTGGTCATATTATTATATTATTATTATTATTATTATTATTATTATTATTATATGGTCATATGGCTTAACTCGAACCGAAACCATTCTTATCTGGCAAAATATAAGAACTAATTTGTAAATTGCATGAACTAATTTGTAAATTAAAGGAATTAATTTTTATTTGAATCTCAGATGTACAGTCATGGGGAAAATAAAGTTTACCCTCCTTCAATTCTATGTTTTTATTTATCACCGCCTAAATAACACCTGAGGTGTTTTTCTTTTTCCAGTTCGACCCCTTCACTGATCCATTTGCTCAAACTTTAACAATGATGTGTGTGGTACAACCGTTTTAGGGAACTCTTTTACTGTTATGGCTATGCTGTAAAGTTCTGCTAATATTTAGCTGCATTTTGACATCATGGAAAATTTACATTTTATATATCTTCAACTGCCTTTTCATTAAAGCCTTTATCATGGGATGAAATGTAAGTAAAATGTATTGTCTTTTTTTTTTTTTTAGTGACCTGGTCCTAGTGGTTACTAATAAATCTAGTCGCAGACTTTGTTTTACTAGTTTTGTTATGGTGACAGGGTCAATTCTTACTTGGGTGAAAATCAATATGAGTAAGCCGATTTTGCTTTCTGGAAAATTCTGCAGCCTTTGCAGTTGCACTCGGATGGATGCATGGATGGATTAAGACTGTTCTTCACAACTTATGATTTCTCTGTCTATATATCATTAATATCTTTAATATTACAAATAGACACCAGTGGGCCAAGTTGATCGTTTTGAAAAGAAATAAAAAATAATTCTAATTATAAAATGTTTTTTGGTGTTGTGTTCTTTGAAAACGAAACATTACAATACCTTTTGTCTATCTTTAAAGTGAACTTGTTTTGTGATGTCTTTTGCCGGAGGAGACTAGTTGTTGCAGTCATCTAGCCTACATCACTGAAGGTCTTCTCCTTATCTGTGCTGTACACTAAGAGATGTCTGTTATCTGCTTCACAGTCTCGGTTTCACATTCCTAAGCTGTATTGGGTGAGGAGGGGAGAAGAGAATTTAAAATAATGTGGAGACATGTTTAGGCTCAAAAAGTAGGCGTGGGTTTGTGTTAAGGTTGCACAATCTGGACAAATACACTCTTATGTGTCGTACTTTGAAATGTAATCCCTGGAAATGTTAAACTTGTTTGTAATGCGTATTAAAGTATTGGTGAACTTTAGAAAGCAGAGTTTAGAAGCTGTGTATTAAAAGTATGGTACCGCAGTGCTAAAAGCCGGAGATTGTCTCCTATATACTGAGAAAACTTGTAAAAGGGAAAAGTGTGTAGCCCAGATTGGATTGCATGTTGTGAGTCAGAGCTTTAATCTTACTGAAGTTCCTCCAAGTTTTAGATTTGTCCTTGGCATATTCAAGTTGCTGTGTAATATGACCACACCTTTGATTATCTGAAGTTAATTTAAATGAAGAAGGTCTTCGTCTATACCTGTTATTACAGCACACAGATAGGAAACAGTTATGTGATCTAGAGACTTGGTGTACTGATTGAATTTTATTCCATAAGCATGCTGTGAACAAGATAGAGTGTAAAGTGTTAGTGTTTGCTGGCTACTTTTCACATGATACGTTTGTTTGGCGAAACCAATTTTCAAAACAAATGTCGGTATGCATAACTTAGCTAGCCAAGTTAAATTTCTGAAGATTCATAAACTGGCTAACAAATTAGGGATGGAGTGATGCATGTATCATAGCCTTTGATAAAGGCACTCAGTGTAATACATCCGCATTTGTGATGCCACCACAACCGTGCTTCACTGTCATGATGGTGTTTTCAGGATGATGAGCAGTATATGGTTTCTGCCAACTATAGTGCTTTTGTGTCAAAACCAAAAGCTCAATGGTCTCATCAGACAATCAAATCTCTAACCAAGTTTGCTGAGTCTCTAACATGTCTTTTGGCAAACTCCATATGGGATTTCATTGGGCTCACCACTGTTTCATAAATCTCATTTAAATGTGAGCTATGGATCTCTAACTCCTTCAGAATTAGCCTTGGCCGTGTCGTTGCTTCTCTGACTGATGCCCTCCTTAAAGTCACTGACTATTGGTGGATGGCCTCCTCTAGGCAGAGTTGTGGTTATGCCATATTCTTTTCATTTGTAATAATGGATTTAATGTTCTGCAGGATGTTCAAAGTTTGAGATTTTTTTAAATAGTTGATATTGTTTGGATTGCTCCTTGGTCTTCGTGATGCTGTTTGTTAAGATTCTCTAATTAATCCTTGTGTTTTCCAGGAACAGGTTTATTTATATAGAGATCATGTGATGTTCACCTGTGTGCAATTAAAACATCACTCAACTAATTCTGCGAATTCTGATGGCAACTACTTTCACTAGAGCTAATTTAGGGGTTTTGTTTGGGTGTGAATACTTATGCAATTACAATTTTGTAAAATCGTTTTATTCCTAAATTATTTGGCAAACTATTTTAACTACTGTAAAGACAGGACACAATCCCAGTTACATCCAGTTCAGTTCCAGGATATAACCCTTCAAAATGTGGAAACATTCAAGGGAGGTGATTACTTCTGCAGCACACTATATTTATAATGTAATGACATGATTCAGCAAATCATATTATGGTTTGTTTCTACCCTGCATGTTTTATTTTGTTTCCATTAATAGATTTGGGTGTCATCTGTGAGGAGCATTAAGCTTAGCAAGGTAGCAGCAAGAAATTATGGAATTATTTTTTTATTTCATTTTTATATTTAGGACATTTCACTTAGTTTGGAAGCATAAATTGTGATCAAATACAAAATAATTCATACTTTGCCAAATTGACAATACAAATTGAACACCAAATCAAGTTTCGCTTAATGGGTGATGCCCTGCCACCAGGCTGAAGTGTGTTTTATTCCGTTGTGCCAGTAAGTCAGACTCTCCATGCCCTTTTCTTTTTTTTTTTTACTGACCTTTGTTAGACTCTGAATATTGTGCTGGCGGCGTTGAATGTTATGCAGAGCATTCTTATGGGAGATTACTTGGACTTGTGCACTGAGGGAGGAAAAACAGAAGAATCACTCAATAATATGACATTGAATCTTCTTAATGAAAAAATCCTCTTTCTGAAAATTGAATTTCAGGAATAAAAAAAGGTTTGGCTGGAAAATGTATATTTATGTTATAAAGAACAGGTACTGTATGTTGAATTAACTGGCACCTGTTTTCCAGTCATCATACCTCTCCATCATATGCAAAGTAGCTATTTAATGAAAATGGAAATTACAATGAATATTTTGTAATATAGGCAAGTTACATCATTAACATGCTAATTTTTAAGAACATCTTAAGGTAGATTTAAATTAAGGTTATAAAGGGCAATTTATGTTCAGGTTCTCTCGTGGTTTTAGAGAACCTTTATAGATGCAATGAGCATTGTGGATTGTACAGTGGTGTATAGTGCTTTGTGAAGCCTTTAGAATTTTCTATACATCTGCATAAATATACATCTTATATCTATATATTTGCATATGTCCTAAAACATCATTATATTTTTACACAAGTCCTAAAAGTCGACAAAGAAAACCTAATTAAACAAATGAGAGAAAAATATTCTACTTGGTCATTTACTTATTGAGGAAAATGATCCAATATTACATATGTGAGTGGCAAAAGTATGTGAACCTCTAAGATTAGTCATTAATTTGAAGGTGAAATTTGAGTTTTCAATCAATGGGATGACAATCTGGTGTGAGTGAGCGCCCTGTTTTATTTAAAGAACAGGGATCTATCGGAGTCTGATCTTGTCTGTGGAAGTGTATCATGGCACGAACAAAGGAGGTTTCTGAGGACCTCAGAAAAAGAGTTGTTGATGCTCATCAGGCTGGAAAAGGTTACAAAACCATCTCTAAAGAGTTTAGACTCCACAAATCCACAGTCAGATAGATTGTGTACAAATACAGGAAATTTAAGATCATTGCTACTCTCCCCAGGAGTGGTCGACCAACAAAGATCTCTACAAGAGCAAGACATGTAATAGTCCACGAGGTCACAAAGGAACCCAGGGTAACTTCTAAGCAATTAAAGGCCTCTCTCACATTAGCAAATGTTAATGTTCACGAGTCCACCATCAAGAGAACACTGAACAACAATGATGACTCTTTGCGGTTATTAAAAATTCAAGGAAACTTCTTGTAAGAGAGTAGGGGTATAACCCTGGTGTCCTGATGAAATTCCCCCATTGGCCCTCATCTGTCACGGCCCCCTAATAATCTCCATCCCTGAATTGGCTACATCACTCTCCTCTCCACCAATAGTTGGTGTGTGGTGGGTGTTCTGGCGCACTATGGCTGCCGTCGCATCATCCAAGTGGATGCTACACACTGGTGGTGGTTTGAGGAGATTCCCCCATACAATGTAAAGCGCTTTGAGTGTCTAGAAAAGCGCTATATAAATCTAAGCAAATATTAATTATAGGGCTGCAACTAACGATTATTTTCATGATCGATTAGTTGGACGATTATTTTTTCGATTAATCGGATGGGGCAAACTTTCAGTACCTTTTTTTTCATTTAATTAAAATAAAATTCACAAACTGAGTGTTACAAATATAAACATCAGACTAAAACTTTACCCAAGTGTTTGTCCAATTATATAAGACTGAAAAGAACCCAATACATTCACACGCGCCAGAATATAAGTGATTAATTATATACGTGTATGTGTGTGTGTGTGTGTGTGTGTGTGTGTGTGTGTGTATGTATATGTATATATATATATATATATATATATATATATATATATATATATATATATATATATATATATATATAAAATGACTTTTTATGGATGCACAAAAAGCACTGAATTAATCTACAGTCCTGAATTAATAATAAAAACTCCTTTCACTGCACCTAGTGATTTCTGTTACTCACTGCCTTTAGACATATTATTTTACTTGTGATCATAATGTTTTAATTAGACATTACAGATCTTACTTGCGCTCCCAGTGTGCATCACCCCGGCCTCGTTACTAATAGATCACTTCCATTATAAAAGCAACAGAAGTTACACTGATACAGCATATAATGACAATAAACTTAAATTAAACTAAACTTTTAAGCAACTCACGAAAGCATCACTGTCATGCTCGTGCTACACAAACTCTGCTTTGTAAAGTTTGATCTTCTCACACTTTCTTCCTCAGTCACGTGATGATTTCGCCTCTGTCTGATGGTCACTGAGGTAATGTTGGGAATAAAAGGTAACATTGACACCAGGTAAACTGGTAAACTTCAGGTAAACTGAAGAAAGTCATTGTTGGTGACTCTGGTATTAGGCTAAAGCTAGCGGTGTCGCATTACATGCATATGACGTCATGTGCCATCAACTAGATAACGGCTTATACTTGCAGTTAGTAAAAAAAACCCGCTAGTGTTCTTTTTGAGACGATATTACCTTTCTAAAATTCATAAACTAAAAGGTTGAGTATATAGTGCATAGTGTAAGTGTATAGTACTTCATTTGGGACAGAACTTTGGTAATTACTCTCCGTGTTTTCGTAACAGAAGTAACTTGATGAGTAAAGCTCCCCTGCGTCGTGCGCAGACCAACTAATCAATAATGAGATTCGTTGACAACGATTTTCATAATCAATTATTATCGATTAGTTGTTGCAGCTCTAATTAATTATTATTAACAATGGCGTGCATGCCAGGGCTGCAAGTAGAAAACCACTGCTCTCAAAAAAGAACATTTGCTGCCCATCTGTAGTTTGCTAAAGATCACGTGGACGAGCCAGAAGGCAATTGGAAAAATGTTTTGTGAACGGATGAGACCAAAATAGATTTTTTCGTTTTAAATGAGAAGTGTTATGTTTGGAGAAAGGAAATCACTGGATTCCAGCATAAGAACCTTATCCCATCTGTGAAACACGGTGCTGGTAGTACCATGGTTTGGGCCTGTTTTGCCGCTTCTGGCTAGGGATGGGCAATATCGTTTGCGATATACCGGTAGAAATTCTCCCCACAATAAGAATTAGTCTTCCCGCGATAATAACGATAAAGCATTATCGATGACGTACTGTTGTGTGCGACCCATTTGCAGCTCACGTGCAGAGCAAAAACAACTATGGCGGAAGGCGGACGTGAAGCTGAGGAGGAGTTTATTGCTAAATGAGGAGCTACCTCTACAATCTGGAACTGGTTTTGTCACAGAAAATCAGTTTTACTTTTAGATCAATGTTTCTATTCCTGAGGCTCTCAAGACTGCATGCAGCTGTCACTTGTCTCCAAAAAAACAGTGGTGAATTGTACTATATTTATAATGTCACTGATATCGTTATTCCAATAAATACCAGAAAATATAGTGATATAGTTTTAAGTCAATATCGCCCATCCCTATTCTGGGCCAGGACGGCTTCCGTCATTAATGGAACAATTCTGAAGTATACCATTGAATTCTAAAGGAAAACGTCTGGACATTTGTCCGTGAACTGAATCTCAAGAGAAAGTGGGTCATGCAGCAAGGCAGTGACTCTAAACACAGAAGTCATTCTACCAAAGAATGGTTAAAGAATAAAGTTAATGTTTTGGAATGGCCAAGTCAAAGTCCTGACCCTAATCCAATTGAAATGTTGTGAACGGACACGAAGCAAGCAGTTCATGTGAGGAAACCCACCAACAACCAAGAATTGAAGCTGTTACTGAAAGCAAAGTTTCAAACACTTTTTTGCAACTCACTGATATGTAATATTGGATCATTTTCCTCAATAAATAAATGACGGATTATAATATTTTTGTCTCATTTGCTTCATTGTGTTCTCTTTGTTTACTTTAGGACTTGAAAATCTGATGATGTTTTATGTAATTTATTCAGAAATATAGAAAATCCTAAAGGGTTCACAAGCTTTCAAACACCACTTAATCTGTGGTATTTGTTTGTGAGTGCGTTGTATGGAGCAAGTCATAAATAATGTTTTTCTTTTCTTCTGTTCTGACAGGTCTGATTGAGTGTAGAAGATGACGTCCCCATGGTGTACACTTGGAAACAAAATCACCTCTCTGGGTCTGGTTGACCTCTCCAAACGCACACATATGTCAAACTCTGGCATATCTTGTGTCGTGATATTCCCTGACAGCAGAACACACACTTTTACAGTCAGCGTGAGTACAAACGAGTGGGCGACTATGGATGTGTCTAAGACAGGAGTGCAGTGTAATTAAACAATGAGAGCAGCTCTTTATTGGCAGATGAAGGGTGGTGAACATTATATTCAACTGCAATGATGCAATCTTGGCTTGGATACACTCTTTTGTATCAAACCTCCTTTTTCATAAATGGTATGCGTCAAACAAACTTAAAAGGCATGTGTTCTTTTTTTTTCTATGTACAGAAACATGATGCTGGGCTTTTATTATTTGACCTTGCTTTTGAACACCTGGGCATAATAGAGAAGCAGTACTTCAGTCTCCAGATCACTGAAGACACCTCTAGTTCACCTGTGAGTATATGTGTATGTGCTGTACTGTAGATAGTATAAAACCTTTTCATCATTCACTTTTATGGTACAGGTTAGACATGCGCTGATAATCACATATGAGGCACTTTGTCTTTGTATTGCTACCTGCATACAATTCAGGAGGTTAAGGATGCAGCATTTCTGTACAGCATTTCTGCATTCCAAGGGTAACTGTAAAAAGTTAGCTTCTAAGGTTTTATGGACGACCCCATGATTCTGATAACTTTGTGAGAATTTTCTGAAATTCGGAAAATCACAGAGGATGGAATAGTCGGTGTGGCTATTTCAATTTCTTCTTGGTTAAAATGCTGCCTAGTCAGAGCAGATAAATGCAAAAGGGTAGTATTTTCTTTAAACAAAATACGATGTGGTGTGATAAAAGGTAATTAGGTAAGTTAAGGTAATATGAAAATTTCATATCGACACATGCCTATTAATGAATATCAATGTTGCTATATTAGTAAATTTTTGTTGCATTTCACATCTTGCATTTCAGAGGTGGCTGGACCCTAGCAAACCTTTCAAAAAGCAGCTTAAAGGTAAGCACAAAACAAACACACAGGCACAGTGTTTGATAATATGTTGACTTATAAATAACGTTTTTTCAGGCTTTTATCATTAAAAAAACAAACAAAAAAAAGATCTTCATCCAGATATCTGATGGCCCAGTGATGTCACTGGCTTGATGCAGATATTAAGTGTTATTTACTTTAATTTACTTTAAGACTATCCGTTTCAATATTTTGTGCACCAATAATTGGATGGTCTGCCACCAAAGATTCCACGTTCCAAGTAGTTTATCACATCTAGACGTAAATATCAGGAAGTTCTGATCGTCTCATATTCATCTTATGATCCTGAAACCCAAATGTTTTTGGTGTATAGCAAATATAAAAGTATTGGCCTTGCCATTCCAATACTTTCAACCAAATGGCAACAGACTTGCTACAGTCAGCAATTATATACATACAATCTGCACTTAAGCTACACGTACTCATTTGACCATTTATTAGGTAACAACTGCATTGTATCTGAAGTGCAGTTTGTATGTACAGTGCATCCAGAAAGTATTCACAGCGTTTCACTTTTTCCACATTTTATGTTACAGCCTTATTCCAAAATGGAGTAAATGAATTTTTTTTCTCAAAATTCTACACATAATACCCCATAATGACAACGTGAAAGAAGTTTGTTTGAAATCTTTGCAAATTTATTAAAAATAAAAAACAAAAAAAGCACATGTACATAAGTATTCACAGCCTTTGCCATGACACTCAAAATTGAGCTCAGGTGCATCCTGTTTCCACTGATCATCCTTGAGATGTTTCTACAACTTGATTGGAGTCCACCTGTGGTAAATTCTGTTGATTGGACATGATTTGGAAAGGCACACACCTGTCTATATAAGATCCCAGAGTTGACAATGCATGTCAGAGCACAGACCAAGCCATGAAGTCCAAGGAATTGTCTGTAGACCCCCGAGACAGGATTGTATCGAGGCACAGATCTGGGGAAGGGTACAGAAACATTTCTGCAGCATTGAAGATATCAATGAGCACAGTGGCCTCCATCATCCGTAAATGGAAGAAGTTTGGAACCAGCAGGACTCTTCCTAGAGCTGGCCATCTGGCCACACTGAGCGATCGGGGCAGAAGGGTCTTAGTCAGGGAGGTGACCAAAAACCTGATGGTCACTCTGACAGAGCTCCAGCGTGTCTCTGTGGAGAGAGGAGAACATTCCAGAAGAACAACCATCCCTGCAGCACTCTACCAATCAGGCCTGTATGGTAGAGTGGCCAGACGAAAGCCACTCCTCAGTAAAAGGCACATGGCAGCCCGCCTGGAGGACTCTCAGACCATGAGAAACAAAATTCTCTGGTCTGATGAAACAAAGATTGAACTCTTTGGCCTGAATGGCAAGCATCATGTCTGGAGGAAACCAGGCACCACTCATCACCTGGCCAATACCATTCCTGCAGTGAAGCATGATGGTGGCAGCATCATGCTGTGGGGATGTTTTTCAGTGGCAGGAACTGGGAGACTAGTCAGGATCGAGGGAAAGATGAATGTAGCAATGTCCAGAGACATCCTTGATGAAAACCTGCTCCAGAGCACTCTGGACCTCAGACTGGGGTGAAGGTTCATTTTCCAACAGGACACCATCCCTAAGCACACAGCCAAGATAACAAAGGAGTGGCTACAGGACAACTCTGTGAATGTCCTTGAGTGGCCCAGCCAGAGCCCAGACTTGAACCCGATTGAACATCTCTGGAGAGATCTGAAAATGGCTGTGCACCGACGCTCCCCATCCAACCTGATGGAGCTTGAGAGGTCCTGCAAAGAAGAATGGGAGAAACGGCCCAAAAATAGGTGTGCCAAGCTTGTAGCATCATGCTCAAAAAGACTTGACGCTGTAATTGGTGCCAAAGCTGCTTCAACAAAGTATTAAGCAAAGGCTGTGAATACTTATGTACATGTGCTTTTTTTGTTTTTTATTTTTAATAAATTTGCAAAAATTTCAAACAAACTTATTTCATGTTGTCATTATGGGTATTGTTTGTAGAATTTTGAGGAAAATAATGAATTGAATCCATTTTGGTATAAGGCTGTAACATAACAAAATGTGGAAAAAGTGAAGCACTGTGAATACTTTCCGGCTACACTGTATATAATTACTGACTGTAGCAAGTTTGTTGCCATTTGTCAGCCTTCCTGTGTGTCATCTATCAATGGAAAGGAACCACCACAGGACCACTTTATAACAATTAATGGCTTATAGTCAGTAATTGTATACTTACAATTCTGTTTACTAAAATAGTAAATATGAATCATCTATTATGTCTAAAATATGTAATACATACTCACCGTCCACTTTATTAGAAACCCCCGTACACCTGCACATTCATGCAGTTATCTAATTAGCCAATCATGTGGCAGCAGCAAAATGCAAAAAGCATGCAGATACAGGTCAAGAGCTACAGTGAATGTCCACATCAAACATCAGAATGAAGAAAAAGTGTGATCTCTATGACTTTGATTGTGGCAGGGATGTTTGTACCAGATGGCCTGGTTTGAGTATTTCAGCAGTTTATGATCTTCACATGCAGCATTCTCTAGAGTTTATACACGGGGCAGAAAAAAACAGGATGAGCGACAGTTCTGTGGGTGGAAACACCTTATTGATTAGAGAGGTCAGAGGAAAATGGCCAGATCTGCTAGGAAGGATATAGTAACTCATATAATTACTTTTTACAACCATGGTGAGCAGAAAAGCATCTCAACATGCACAAAAGTTCAAACCTTGAGGTGGATGAGCTCCAACAGCAGCAGAGCACATTGAGTTGTACTCCAGTCAGCCAAGAACAGGAATGGCACAACAATGGGCACAAACTCACCTAAACCGAACAGTTGAAGATTAGAAGAAAAAAAAGACTGGTCTTTTTCCAGTCTTCAGCTGTCCAGTTTCGGTGAGTCTGTACCTATGATGCATGCTTCCTGGTATATTTGAAAGCTGTTGGCACATCAGAAACCTATGTTACCTAATATTTTGTTAATTCAAGGATTAAATATTAACCAACAGCCTCCTACCACTTTTGTAATTTGACCAAAATTCTGAAGGAGCTCCCTGTGTAAGCGCAACCAAACAAAATAATATCTAGCACGCCTTTTGGAAGTAAGCTGAAAATTAACACAGCAGCATAAATTAACTCACATAACAACATAGATATAATCAGCTGTAAAGAATAACTTGTGACCTGGATCTGGTCCACCGGAATATTTTATAGTTAATCAATACTGAACTGAATAGCTGGGTATAAAAATGTTTTCACAGCTGAGTCATTTTCTTCTCATAGGCCTTTCTTATCTCTCATTCTCTCAGGTTCTGCCCCCTTCTGTTTTATATTCCGAGTGCGGTTCTTCATCTCTGACCCTAACTCTCTTCAGCATGAACAGACCAGGTGTGTATGTGCATATAGTGTGTGTGCCTGTAAACATGTGTGGGTGTGTCCATGTGTGTATGTAGATTTGCATATGTTACTTATAACCCTGTAAATCTTCTTTGCAGGCACTTTTATTTTTTGCAGATTAAGAAAGACATTCTCGATGGCAGGTAATACAGATCTACTAGTTTTACCATTGTCAGTCAGTCAGTGTGTACTGTCAAATCTAAATATGGCCCATGCTACATGATTCAGTTAAGCCTATTTTTTTAAAACCTTAAATGATATGTATTTAATTTAAGCTGTTTAACAATTGTAGTGTGTCCCCTAAAGAGAAAGTAAAGGCTGCATATCCACCATTTATACAGTCATACTGACAAGTGTCAGTGATTTGAATATTTATATTTTTAAATGTAATGTCTTTTACATGCAGGTTAAAGTGTCCATTAAGTTCTGCTGTGGTGCTGGCATCCTATGCCGTTCAGTGTAAGTTTGATATCCCAAACATGCTCATTGAAAGAACAGTTGTAATATTTCCTAAACAGTGGTGGTGCAGTGGGTAGCATTTCCACCTCAGTTCGAGGGTCTCTGGTTTGATCCTGAGCCCAGGCTACTGTCTGCACATAGTTTTTTGTTCTCCCCATGTCCACGTTTTATACCTTCCACCTCATAAAAGCATGCATGTAGAGAGATTAGTTGTGCTCAGTTGCCTTGTGTGTGAATAAATGTGAGAGTGTGTGTGTATGGTGTCTAGCGATGGACTGGCCACCATGACCCTGATCAGGGTTTGTGGTTACTGATCAGATAAGATGAATGAAGGATGAACAATAGAAGAACAATAACAATGAATTCTATTAATAGCACTCTTTTTGTTTCATAAACAGCTGAATTTGGAGACCATGTTCCTGAGACTCCTCCTGGATATCTTGACCATATCCACTTTCTTCCTGATCAGGACAAAGACTTCCTTTTTAAAGTGGAGTCACTGCATCCTCAGCACAAGTACGTACATGTACACAGAGTACAAACTGTAGTGATAATGGATTTGTGGATGTGCATGTACCATGTGTTGGTGTGTATTCACCTGTACGTGGCTTTGAGTGTGTGTGAGAGGGGTGGAAAGAGTGAGACTGACTAACTGTTTGCTTATGTGCATTCCAGAGGCCTGTCTCAGAGTGAGGCAGAGTTGTGTTATCTGAACACAGCTAGAACCTTGGATCTCTATGGAGTAGAGCTTCACAGTGCACGGGTAACACATCCATTTGATTGTATCAAAGCTTTTGATTAACAATTTTTTTTTCAGTGCTTTTATTAGGTAATAAAAGGAGGGAAGGAGAGATTTAAAATACTTAAAAGTAGTACCAAAATGATTATTCTCTTTCTTAGGATGCTAGTAACCCATGTCTCTGGGTTGGGATTGCATCAGGAGGCGTGGCCACGTTTTGCAATTTGGTTTGTTCCAATTTCTTCCCCTGGTGAGTTATCAAGCAACCTCTTTTCTGACTATTTGACAACACTGTTGTAACCTGCTCATGATTTACGATCAATCTGTATTAATATTTTTACAACCCGTACTGTAAGACATTATTTTATTAGGATGTTTATTGGCAACAGTTTGGTGCTATTTATATAGTTTAATGTTAGAAACAAATATAATCAACATCAGCCAATCTGTTTCTCTAAAGAATGAATCGCATTTTAACTGCGGTTGTATTGAATATTCAACCGTATTTCTCAGGGTGTTTTCCCAAAAGAAAAGCTTTACTGTGAGTACACAGCTCATTGTGTACTCTGACACAATGCAGAATGATTAATGTTTCAAATGTTTCCTCGCAATCTTAACAGCTGATTTCACATGACTTGAAGTATTTCAACACAGTCCTTGGTTCTTTGAAACTGGACATGATCCCAGATGGTTAAAGCTCCCTAAAATGATCGGTCAATTTTGACTGCACAATTTATTGTACAGAACAAACTTTAACCATCATTTATTCATCAAGGTCTTATTAATAGTCATATTACAATTTCAGTATTTAGCCATATAATCCTGTCATTCTGTCCATATAATGCAATCACTAGTTTGACTCATGAAATGCTATTAACTCCTATTTTTAGAGTCCATTTACTAATCATTAAAGTACACCTTTTTTGCTAATCGGTTTTATGCTCAGGATCAATATAATCAAGATTTCATTCAAAAGAAAGAGATTCTTCATCCACCTTCGGCGGAAACATGTAAGTTTGTAGAAGAACAGGTGAAGTACCACACAGTTGGTTTACTTAACAACTTTGTTTTTGCCGTTCATGCAGAAGTTGAAGTGTTTTTGCTTTTATGTAGGGGGAGGTTGGACAACAAGTTGTGTCTTTGTCCATGTCCAGCTCTCGTTCCTGTAAAAACCTTTGGCGATCCTGCGTGGACCATCACACATTCTACAACAGAAAAAACTCTCATGCAGTCTCCAAACCTAAGTACATTTTCACATTGGCAAATCCACCTATGATTTCTGATTTCATTTTGCTTTTGGGTTCCACCAGTGACTGTTTCTTGATGTGGGTGTGTTGTAGGTCTGTCTCTCTGTATAGGAAACTAGTAGGAGAGGTGATGTGGAACCCTTTAATAAAGTCTCTTTCCACTGAACATCTGGAAACCAAAAGTCTCCCCTCTAGATCTCCACCCAGTACACCTAACTGGTACTGTGTTTTATACAGATATTGATTATAAATACTGATTATTAATAGGTTACAGTAGTTGTCTGTTTGATTATTGAATAGATATTGTCCCTGTTTTAGGCGTAGCCCTCGTTTGCGTCATGACTTTCGTAAGCCACGTCCATCTTCTGTAGACAATCTTACCAACGAAATGAGTTATGTGACAGAGAGTGAAGATGTGTTCTATACTTACAGGTGAACAATGGCCCTCATTTGCTTTGTCTATACATTATTTACTAGAATTTCCCGATTGTAATTCAGCTGCTCAAGTCAGTAAACAGTACAAATTTGTTTAATGAAGGAAAGCTCAGGAAGATGAGAAGCCCAGCAGTGTCCAGTCCCAAACTGATGACACTTTGGATGAGGAAGATTGGCAGTGTCTCTGGGATAAGGTGAGTGGAAACTTCAGGGAGTATGTACAGTCATCTTATGGATCAAGAAATTTGGCAAGAGATATATATACATACACACACACAATTAAGGAAACCAGACAGCAATTCTGGATGCTATCTGGGATTGCTTTAAATCTCGACTTGAATGTAGCCACAATGTTGTTTTAGGGCTAGAAGTATCATGGCAAGTTTGACTCACAGTTGAGTGTAGCCAAGGAGGTATGGTGAACAATTATTTTTCACCACTAAATCCTTCAAATCACAGTAATGTTCATTCTTTTATTGTACTACACATACTAATGCATTTATTTAGAGCACACACAAATCAGTGTAGACACATTTATTGATAGCCTTAATACATTTTGTATGGAAAATTTTATCATACCAATTAACAATAGAAATGCGAGAAATGGTTAGAGATGCCGCAATACTCTGGGTGGGTATCAGGTTGCAACCAGCAAAAATTGGTGGATTGGAAAAAAAATATGAATTTTATTTGATCATGTAACAAATTGAAAATATTAGAATAGGATTTTTTTTTTTTAATTGAGCTGGAAGTGTTTGCGTATAAAGAGACTTTTGTAAGGATTGATTTTATTATATTTATACTTAATTATATTTATTATACTTGCAATGTAAGTTTTTTTTTTTTTTTTTTTTAACCTCATAACAAAGTCATGTTTTTAGCTATGCATTTTCTTCTTTTAAGTGTAGTTAAAAAATCTTTTTAAGCTTAGTAGTTTTAAAAGAAGAAAATATTGGATGGCTATTGGTATTAACTGATACTCATGGTTTTACTATCAGCAATTGTATAGGAAAAGAAAAAGTGCCATCTCTAGAAACAGTAATAGCTCCATAAATATGTGCAGCAATGTCAGGGAAATTTCATTTCATTTAATTTTTTTACTTTAAACTATATATGTAGAATTTGCACATTATTAATTACCTGGTAATTCCCATCAAATCCAAACTGCTGACTAATTAAACATATCCATACATGCTAATATTTTAGGTGAAACTTTTATTTTTATTTAAGTTGAGCACTTGAAAATCACTGCAATGTGGAAATGGAATGAACAGAACCGGCTTCTTTTTTTTCTTCTTTTCTTTTTCTTATTATTGCAGGATATGGCAGCTGATGGGGAGCTTCTGCTAATCAGAATCAGCCCTGACAAAGATGGCAAGTTTGGATTCAATGTCAAAGTGAGTGTACTCTTTTATTCTTGTGTGTGTGTTTGTGTGTAATGACCAAGTTTGTTTTGCTCATTGCATTACACATTACGTATTATTGAATGGTTGTTTATTTTAGGGAGGTGTGGATCAGAAGATGCCTTTGGCGATCTCTCACGTAAACCCTAATTCTCCGGTAAGGAGTATGAACAGATTGGGTTTGCAGACCTCTTGCACCACAACATGTAATACTACATGTAGCTCTGCATCTTTGTTGCAGGCTGGTCACTGTGTGCCTGCATTGCTGGAGGGAGATCAAGTGCTCTTGATAAATGGGCGTGACATTTCAGAACACACACATCAACAAGTGGTCATGTTCATCAAAGCCAGCAGAGAGTCCCACAGCAAGGAGCTTGCCCTGCTTGTACGCCGAAAAGGTTTGTTGCTGTACTGTGAAAGTGAATGTTGGGCTTTGGCAAATGTGCTAGGTAGATCATTCAGCTCAGCTAGTGTTTTGTCTGATCAGGCCGTACCTTACTTTGAAACAGTTGGCTTGTATTGATCATCTTTATTGACCAATATTTCCCAGTCACTAACTAGACAAGGAGCACTTGTTACATACATCACTGTGGTTCGATGAATAACTGTAATTGTTCCATGATAACTGTCAGGAGTGGTGATAATCACTTCTGCACCTTCACGCATACCGACACCTTATAACGAGTCACAAAGTGACACATGATGCAGTATTTGCAATTAATACTGCTCTTATAGAGTCAGGCAGTCGTGAAAAATTTGCAGAGTTCTCATTCATAATGACAGGGAACCCTGGCAGTTATCCAGGGTTCATAGCACTATAGTTACATATGTTACTAGCATTCTATGAATCTTTTTTAACCACCGGGGTTTTGAGAATAACCTGGCTAATATATGCCAAAATGTCATTAGGAACCGACACACTTTAGGCCTAACTGAAACCCTTTTGAGAAAGGTTGTAATAAGTTTCTGAATCTCCAGAGATGCCGTCCATTGTGCTGTGATGTGCAGCACTGACTGCTACATATAGCTTTATTGAAGACGGGTCTTCCGATTGTCTGACGTTCTATGAAAAAAGATTTTTGGAACTGGACTGTGGGCCAATGCATCCTGTCACAGAGACTTGACTGTAAAACTTTGAAGTCCTGTCCCTAGAAGGCAGATGTTAAAAAGCATCTGTCTTTTTGGGTGATGGGAGAATTGGCACCATGCCGATCAACAGAAGTGAAGCTGTTCTGTGGTTGCAAAGCAAAACAAGGGTGGATGGAAACTGCCTTCCATCTTCTGAACAAGAACGAATGTTGAGTAGAACACTGTTCTGAACCATGGGGTAAACCTTTTGATTGTATGTCTGACTTGTTGGGGTGTGATATCGATGAGGCCCTGAGGACAGCAAAAGTTGTGGGCCACAGGGCCACTAGCTGCTTAAAGGCCAGGGAGTGTGGAAATTCCAACCAGGTGAGGAGAATGGAGGCACACCCAAATCCATGTCAGGATGCATGTCAGTGTTGGCTGGCTAATTTAGCAAGGTCAGTGGTAAAAGCATGCAGTATGCTGAGGAAAAACCACTAAGCCATTGTAGCAGCTTGTACTGACAAGCACACCGGTCGATGACTACTTGTAATGTGAATTTAAACAAAAAAAATTATAAGATTCCTTTTGTGTACATGTATAGTCTGACATGTATGAGGCCAGAAGTAGAAAGGGAATGATAGCTGTATGACAGTGGAATTTATCTGAAAATACAACGTCATACATCACTTTGTGACTTTGTTGGAAGGTCTTGGCATATATGCACGTGGTGATTCTTGCGGTTCCTGGCAGTTTGGAGGTGTGAAAAAGAAGCAGCTTACCTAATGCTTACTAAAAAAAAAAAGGATGCTGTGTGTTTATAGGCATCTCTTTGCGAGCTGAAACACCACTACAATTTCCTGGCAGTTTTAGCCTTCAAGAAGAAATTCCTCCATCTCCCGCTCACCCATCTGGAGAGACACTGCACGAGTCGATGACCCGTCTGGAAAGGGGACTGAATTCTGGTACTTTGCTCATGAAATTTGAGGTCAGTATATACAAGAATGTGTCCTAGGCATGTCTGCCTGAAGTATGTGTGCACGTTGGTTGATGATCCTTGCATGTGTGTCTTTTGATACTCACAGAAGTTACACAGGAAGAAAGCAGGACTGTTAATGTCTTGTGCAAAGCTGTCTGAGAACATGGAAAAGAATCGGTACAAAGATGTATTACCGTGTAAGTTTCTTCTGATGTCAAAAAAATTGGCACATTTGTTTCTTCTTGACAGGCAAATTTATGAGTATTGAACCGATTCACAATTCTGGAAAAGCCATTATCAAAATAATTATGGTTTGTGATTTATTTTTTTCTACATGTGTCAGCAGTCAGTGCTTCAGTTATTATTGTATTTTTAGATTCTTTTTGTTCAGCATGTCTAAAAGGGTTTTTGAATCTGAACCTGAATGTCTTCATTGTTTTGTGATTATGATAGAGCTATGTTATGATTACAGATGCAAAGCTCTGAGATGTGAGTGGATTACAGTTATAGTCAAATGTATCATTTTATTTTATTGTGTGCAAGGTTTCTGTTTCGGTTCAGACAAAATGCTCTTTAGAAACTAGTTCGATGAGGCATTTTTAGATAATCCTTAAATCACCATTTCCTCATTCTTTACTCTGTCTCTCCCTTTAGATGACATCACCAGGGTGGTGTTACAGACGGAGGAGGATAATTACATCAATGCGAGTCATGTGAAGGCTAGTACACTCACACGCACACACACACACACACACCCACACACACCCCAAAACAAAAACATATATTTGTTAGCCACCTGTAGTACCTGGAGTTTCACATATTTTGGGTCTGTTTCAGCCTTTACATTTCTGAATGTAATACAAGTAATGGTTTTTAGAGCCAGTTACTTATTTTCTGAGAAATCTATCTATCTTGGGTTTCCAAAAGAGGTCTACCACAAAGATTACAGTAATTCGGCATTCACACTAGCAAGCAACAATACGCTTGTGTCATTCCCAGGTTGTCTTTTGTGTTACCACAATACCATTATCATTTGCAGCCGTCTGCTGTCAAGCTTCAGTTTCAGTAAGAAATGGCCGTGACCAAATTGTACACTATATGACCAAAAGTACACTATATGGAAAAACTTTGTGGATTCTTGACCGTCACACCCATATGTAGACCTTTCCGAACTGTTGCCACAAAGTTGTAAGCGCACCACTGTGTATGATGTCTTTGTATGCTGCAGCATTATGATTTCCCTTCACTGGAACTAAGGGACCCAAACATGTTCCAGCATGAAAATTCACAAAGCGAGCTTCATAAAGACATGGTTTGCCAAGGTTGGTATGGAAGAACTCAAGTGGCCTGCACAGAGCTATGACCTTAACCCCACTGAACACCTTTGGGATGAATTGGAACACAGACTGCTCCCCAGGGCTCCTTACCCGACATCAGTGCCTGACCTCACTAATGCTCTTATGGTTGAATGGGCAAATCCCCACAGCTATGCTTGAAAATCTAGTGGAAAGTCTTCCCAGAAGAGTGGAGGTTATTCCTCTGTGGGGGGGGACTAAATCTGCAATGGTCTGTTCAAAGTTTTATGGTCAGGTGTCCACAAACAACTTTTAGCCATATTGTATGTGAATACCTGACCATGACATGTATATGTGCTTTGAACAACATGAATATTTTGTAGCCCCCCCACACACCTTTTTTCTGTTATAATAACCTCCAATCTTCTGGGAAGGCTTTCCACTAGATTTTAGTGTGAGACTGTGGGGATTTGTGCTCATTCAGCCACAAGAGCATTAGTGAGGTCAGGCACTGATATCAGGTGAGGAAGCCTGGCATGCAGTCTGAATTACAGTTCATCCCAAAAGTGTTCAATGGGGTTGATGTTCAGAGCTGTATGCAGGCCATTAGAGTTCTTTCACAACAACCTTGGCCATGAAACAATGCACAAGGGTTATTGTCGTGTTGGAACATGTTTAGGCCCCTTAGTTCCAGTGAAGGGAAATCCTAATGCTACAGCATACAGTGATATTGTAGACAACCATATGCCACCAACTTTGTGGCAAAAGTTGGGAGAAGGCCCACATACGGAGCTTTCATGGTCAGGTGTTCACATACTTTTGGCCATATAGTGAATATAGACTCCTGATTAATTTGTACATATGACAGTGTGACAGGCATTGTTGTATCTGAACTAAATGCAGGTATAAATATCTAAAGTTGTGAGTGCAAAAGACTGGAAGAAAATCTGACAGCTCGTGCCATTGGAGAGGAATTTATTGGACCATTTATTTCAGGACATTATGATGCAGTGATATAAATATTATGTATCATGGGTCCCTGTTTGTCTGTGAAAGTAGGGGAGGAAAACTGGGGTGGCTGAGGTCCAAGGGAATTTTTCTTTTTGCTACTATTTTCCTTGCATTTTAGCCTAACATACTACTTTCCCATTGTAGCAAACTTTAAGCAGAGTAACTAATTATTAAGTTAATTAAATAGTTAGTAATTATGGATTTTGTCCATACTAGGTCAGCTTTATTTTGAAGAACTACCCACATGTTTAGTAACCACAGAAACACTTTTTCAAGGCAGAAACCTTAATGACTTTGAATGCAGTAATCTTCATCTTGAACACTTCCAAGTCTGTAAGCGGTCTGAAAAGGGGCATTCTAGCCATTAACTCGTCATTCACAAGGTGTCTCACAAATTTGACAGTGACATATGAGATACAGTGCAACACACAATTAAAATATTTAAAGGTACACTATAACTTTTTGTTTTAAAAGCGACCCGGAGATGTTTCTTCTTTTCTTACTCAACAGGTAAGATCTTTTATTGAAATGATAGATAGCCATGTAGCTCTCTAACAGAGTTCATTGTAAAGCATTATCTATTGTAAAGGGTGATTTCTGTAGTAGTGCAGTGCTGGATTTTATTTTCAAGGTAGGGCCGTGTAAATTATAAACCTGGTGGGTAGCGAAGTTAACGTTTTCAGCTGTCTGATTAGTCAGCTTGGGACCCTTTCCATCTGAAATGGTTTTATCTCTTGAGCTTAGTAGCGAATGTTTTATGAACAGTAGGATAATCTATTTTATTTTAGTTATGAAAAGAACACTTCACTTCTACTCCAAGTAAAACACATCTGCCACTGCCTGTACCACCTTTGACCTTATCAGACTTGCAATCATCATGTGAACACCTTTTGTAACTAAATAAATTTCAAAATATCAGTGTTTCCAATTAGTCCAAACCAGGGGCGTAACTGGACTGTTAATCATCTGGGGTTGAGCCCAGATTCTTCTCCATGCATTTTTTCCAGCTCAGCTAGTAGCCTAAGTTTTATTTTATGGACACTAAGGTAACTTAGCTGTCAATGTATGACACGATCAGGAAAAAGTTTGATTTATCATAAAACTTTCCTCAGGTATTGTCACTGTTTGTAGGAATACCAGACCGATAAAATATCAAACTTTTCTAATTAGGTTAGTTTGGTGTCGCTAGCCAAGGGGAGGCACAACTAAGCTATGGGTTTAGCTGCTACAGTGCCATGCAAAGTACATTTATCTTTCCTTATGCTCTGCTCATATCATGTGGAACTCGTATAGACATTTACACACCTTGTTTTCCTGCTCAGCATGAGAGGATACTACTGTTTCAATTCCAACCCCTTTACTGGTTTTAAAAAAAAACCTGCATACATCCATTTCCCCCTCAAACTGACTGGTGATGCGAAACTTATTCATCCACATAGACAGGCAGAGCTGAAGCACAGTCAAGTCAAGTGGATTTTTATTGTCATTCCTCTATATAGCTTGTATACATTGGAACGAAATGTTTCTTCAGGACCATGGTGCAGCACAGAGCAGTGCATAAGACTACACAAAGTGCAAATACACAACAGTGTGAGACAAGTGCAAAACAATAAATGCACAGGACAGTAAATACACAGGACAATAGATACACAGAACATGGACTGTAAACTGTAAGCTGTGGTGTAATGTAGCAGCACAAGTATATCAGCAATTCTGGCAGCAAAAACCAGTTCCATAGTATAAAGTGACTGATACAGCTATGTAAAGTGCAGTAGTACTGAGTTTTACTGGGTTAGTGCATGTGCAGTGGCAGGAGTCTTACTGGGTTAGGCGTTCGACTAGCCCAGGTGAGCATTGGGAGGCAGCAAGGTGTTGAGTAATCTGACTGCCTCAAGGAAGGAACTGTTGCAGAGCCTACTGGTGGTGGCACGGATGCTCCTGTACCTTCTTCCAGATGGCAGGAGGGTGAATAGTCCATAAGAGGGGTGACGGGGTTTGTCCGCAAGACTGGTGGCTTTGCGGATGCAGCGGTTGTTGAATGAAGTGTCAATGGTGGGTAGAGAGACCCGGATGATCTTTTCAGCTGTCCTCACAATTCGCTGTCGGAGACTCTTCATTGTTGCTGATGAGTCCCACAACTGTAGTGACATCAGAAAACTTGATGATATGATTGGAACTGAATTTAGCAGCACAGTCATGAGTCAGAAGGGTAAAGAGCAGTGGACTGAGCACACAGCCCTGGGGCGTGCTGGTGTTCAGTGTGGTGGTGCTGGAGGTGGATTTGCCGATCCTGATGGACTGAGGTCTCCTGGTCAGAAAGTCCAGGATCCAGTTGCAGAGGGAGGTGTTTAAACCCATTAGGCTCAGCTTTGTTTGCAGTTGTTGCAAGCACAGTGTTCCGCTAGAGGGCCAAAAGTTACATAGTGTACCTAGTGTGACCTTTTAATAAGAAGAAATTTTACTTTTTTAAAATAAATACTTGCATAGTTCATGTGTGTAGTTCTTCAAATGAACTACACTGCACAATGTGTATCTTATAAATAAAAAATAAAAAACATAATTAACAAAATAAACCCACAGTGGCTTCATATTATATGATGTAGGACATACAGTTTTTCATGCTTGCCGCTTTAGTGGGTCACAAAGCTAATTGGTCCATGTTGCATGGGTGTGCTGGGTAGCACAGTTTCATCATGCTTTTGGATTGTTCAGCTTCCCATAGTCAAGTCAAGTCAAATTTTATTTATAAAGCATGTTTAAAGACAACAGCAGTTGATCCAAAATGCTGTACAAATCATATAACATCACATTTAAATAACATCATAAGACAAAGAATAAAAATAAGTTTTTAGAGAAGATTTTAAAATAGCTAAAGATGGAGCGTACCTCACGTAAAAGGGGAGACCGTTCCAGAGTTTGGAACCAACCACAGAAAAGGCTCGGTCACCTTTTGTCTTAGAACGACCACAGTGGACAGATAAAAGACATGTTCATGTAGTTCAGATGGTGTCCTGTTCATACAATGTTTCAAATCAAATTCCATGGTAAAGAGAGAGGCATCTTCACTGCACTCCTTCTCAAGTGGGAATGCTAATAAAATTGCATTATAACAACAGTATTGGTAGAAATGTACAGATAAAACATGAATATTGTATTGGATTGCATTTATGAACATGCTGCAATTACAACCAAACATTCTGTAGGATGGGTGGAATCACAGGTGGAAATGGACAGTAGGTGATGTGTTTAAGAAGGAAAAAACATTAATTTATTTTTATCTATTTACTATCCAACATATTTTAAATCAGACAGTGACAATGCTGACTGTTTACTGTTTTCTGTTTCCTTGTAAAATGTATAGATTCTATTTTTCATTTTGTGTAAACCAACATAAGGCTGCAAGGTGCTAGCATTTCCATCTCACAGCTCCATGTTCTCCCTGTGTCCTCATGGGTTTCCTCCTAGTTCTCCGGTTTGCTTCCACATGCTAAAAGTTAGTTTTAGTTAGTTAGTTGGGAAATTGCAAATGGCCTTAGTCCCCCAAATGGCCTGCAAATGGCCTTAGTCCCCCTGCAAATGGCTCTACCCCACCACTTTGCCACAATATGCCACAGTGGCTTAATTTTTTAGGTTTTGCCTTGACTAAATGCGTCAAGTCTTTCTTAATTTGGTCAAGGTGTTCTGACCATGTGGAACTACATTAAACATCATCATCATGCCAGTACTCTAAGAAAATGTGGAAGATCCAATGCTATCTATGCAACTCATGGTAAAGGGAAACAACCAGGATTATTGAAAGAATTGAGCTTTCAGTAAAGTAGAAATTATGACTAATCAGGTTAATTTACTAACAGACATGAAAAGCCTCATGCACAAAACTAGGCTCAGCAAAATCAGGATATATATATAGATTATATATATAGATTATATATATATATATATATATATATATATATATATATATATACACACACACACACACACACACACACACCGGTGTGTATGTATGTATATAGATATAGATAGATGTGTGTGTGTGTATATATCTCAGAATATATAATAGTTCTCTTTTTTCTGGGTTTGAAAGGATCTGCATCTTTGCATAATAATCTGTGCAGAACCAACATAAAAGTCATGTGACAGAACTACAGTGGGACAAATCAGGGAAAAGGGAAGACCTTGACAAATTGAATGTTATCTTTCTCATTGTCTGACAAGTGTTATAGCATGCATCTCAAGAGTTCTTAAAGCACTTCTATCAGAAGGCATTTTCAGGTCCTCATCAAGACCTCAAGAGTAAACTGCACCACCTAAGCACTTCTCTACAGGTGGTGAAATGTCAGGTGACCATAAGCCCCTTGAGAACCCTGTGTATGACAATGAGGTCATAAGACTAACAGGCACAGATGGCACAGAAGAAACTAATGATGACGGGCAACAAAGCCAAGACCAAAGATTTGAGATTCACCTTGCAATTAAACAAATGCTGCATCTGAAACAGATTTCCCCTAGTCACTTCTGGACTGCAGCTTGAACACAATGCATTGTGATACAGAATATGACTATGTGCATCATGGAAATGTGGGATTCACATTGTTCTAATCAGCATTATATTAATTGTGCATCTAATGCAATTGCACTGTTGAACACCAGAGGTCCTAATCTGCATAACCCATAGAGTTAAAATATAATGAGCATGTGCTGGGCCCAATAGCGTTTTTTAAAAACTCCAGATTTATAATTTGGGACTACAATATCCCATAGATTGTTATGCAAAACTGACCTTTCAGTAGGTTGGAAACCTGTATGTGAGGTTTTTAAAAGTCAAGCACTAACCATAGTAGAAAAAATGGCAGTAAACTGTCTGGAATAGTACACTATTCTACTAGAGTAGTCATGTGAAAAAATAAGTACACCCCATGAAACTTGTTGGCTTTTTTGACATATTTGGACAAGCAAATATTTGATCCTCTTTGAAACAGTACCTATCAATAAAGGTGATGCACTCTATCAAATGACGCATAAAACTGACATTTTGTAGTAATTTTCACAATTTAAATTAACAAAAAACAGATCAGACACATGGAAAAAGTAAGTACACCCCTACATTTATCACACTTTCAAATCCATAAAATTAGAATCAGGTGTTCAAGATTGGGCGGCAATGATTAGAACCTGCTTCAGGAGTACAGGTGAAACCTGTCTTATTTATACCCCTCTCGTATCTAGTGTTTGGTGTTCTCTTTGTTATTGAGGTGTGTGGTGTCATCATGCCAAGATCTAAAGCAGGGGTGTCCAATCTTATCCGGAAAGGGCCGGTGTGGGTGCAGGTTTTCATTCCAACCAAGCAGAAGTCACACCTGAGTCTACTGAAAGCCAAGATCAACTGATTAAACAGGTGGAATCAGGTGTGGCTCCTGCTTGGTTGGAATGAAAACCTGCACCCACAACGGCCCTTTCCGGATAAGATTGGACACCCCTGATCTAAAGAGTTCTGTAAGGCCTTCATAAAAAAGGTTCTGGATGCCTACGTGTCTGGCAAGGGATTTAAAAAGATGTCCAAATTATTTGAAGTGCATCATTCCACTGTAAGGACAATCTACAAATGGCGCAGATTTCAAATGACTGCCAATTTGTCCAGGACAGGCCATTTCAGCAAAATCAGCCCAAGAGCAGACCGTCTGCTGCAAAAAAATCTCCAAGAACCCCAAAAGTTGAACTGAAAGTGGACCTTTCAACAGGATAATGATCTTAAGCATACTAGCAAATACACCGAGGAATGAATCAAAAAGAAGAAATGGAGGGTTATGGAATGGCCTAGTCAAAGCCCAGATTTGAATCCCAATTAAATGTCTGTGGGATTTGAAATGGGCAGTACATGCAAGAAAACTGTCAAACATCTTGCAACTGAAAGAATATTGCATGAAAGAGTGTTCAAAAATTCCCGCAACTGATGTCAGAGACTGGTGGACAATTATGCAAAAAGCCTATACACTATTAAGTTAAATGTGGCTTGATTGAATATAACTCCCAGTAACATTTCAAAATTGTCGGGCACACATTCCATTTTACTAATATTTTTTTTTGTAAAATAAATGAATAAAACAAAAGATGACCTCGAGAATTCCTCTGTCACAACCCTTTGTTTGGGAAACCCTGACCCATTGGGATCCCACTTCCTACACAGCAAGCCCTCCTGGATAAAAAATAATGTGAAAATGGCTCTTTATCAAACTTCCCTCAGGAATCACCAGTGGAAACAATTCTTTCAGTGTACTATCTGATAATTGTTCCTTAATCAATTCATTTTCTCAGTCAGCTTTACCTCGGATAACTACATTTTCATGTGTATTAGAACAGACACACTGTGGAACAGAATATTTTCAGTACCAGCTGTTCCATACGAACCTGATGAAACTCAGTTTTCTCAAGTGTCTGTATCAACAGTGGCAAAGACATTTACATAGACCTAATCTCCCCAGTCACCTGCTTTAAGCTATTTGGCTATAGCACAAGTTACAGTGCATGCAGGAAACACTTCAGGGGACTTTTGAGCAGACTATAGGTGGTGTCACCACAGTGTAGTTTCCACAAGCTGCTCCAGTCTAAAATAAAAGAAACTCTAGGCACTGGGAAAATGGTTGTACATCCACAACAGTACTGGATGAAAACAATGTAAGGGTACTTCAGTAAACCCCATTTCAAAACCCCTAACCAGGACAGGTTTCTCCGTCATATTTGGTAGACAGGTAACACTACCTATAAAAGCAAAAACTAAGCAGTTCCAGCGTCACTGAGAAAGCACACGGGCACACCAAACTCCTGACCAAACTAAGACACCGTTCCCTCTGTAAGGAAAAGGGAGTATAATCTGTTGAATTAGAATAATGCTTGATTAGTTGAGAATAAAGAGTATTAGCAAGTGCAGTGTGCTGTTCAATGGACTGAAAAATGACCAATCCAACTGGTTTGGCTAACTTTCCTTTATTAATAAGGAATGCTCAGACATTTTATGTTGAGGCAAACCAGGTCAAACTTACTGTCAGAGCTAGACCCTACCACTGTACAGTAGACTTCTAGTTAATCTGGAAGAGATTTTTCTGATCACTGCCTCAAAACTTTCTGTTAATTTAAATAGGTGACCACAGACTATAGAACATAGTACTTGAATTCTTCAAGAAGAAATAGTTGACAAATCTCTTCTTTTTGTTTTCCTCTACATTTTGGTAAACACACCATCTAGCAAACATGTTCACTTTTTCTTGAGCATGCTCTACATAAATATTTTATTACGTGCCTCTGAAATGTTGACAGTAGGCCTAAAGGAAAAGCATTTAAAAATTTAACAGTATCATACTCAGGGCTCTGGTCAACTGTAAGAGACATACACATCCTCTGCCTTCCCTGTCAACACATGTTGCAGTAGTGTCCAAGCCTCTTTAGGCCACTTAAAATAAGTAGCATTCAAAGTAGAAGAAACTGCTACCTTGCTTTCAGAAAATGGTGGCACCATTGTGTTTTTCCTACCAATGTCAAAAGCTGAGCTGAGGGTCAGCAGAAGAAACTGGTAGAGTTTACATCTTATCTTACAAATTAACCTCATTAGTCTTTGGAGGCTTACTAGGTTTGGGACAGCTTTAAATGCTTAACTCTCTTTTGAAAGAAGGCCAAGTATTTGAACACAAATCCCTATGCAGAGTAAATTTTCACCCAATATTCCGAAAAGGAAAAAAAACAAACCAAAGCAACAGTGTCTCTATAGAAGGATTTACATTTATGACATTTGGCAGATGCCCTTATCCAGAGCGACTTACAGAAGTGCTTTGAAGTCTCTATCAATAAAGACATCCCGATACTGGTTCACTAGGTCACGGATCACGGTGTGATAAGTGATTTGAGGTAAGTGGGTGCTGGTCCATTTTTGGCTTTGTAGGCAAGCATCAGTGTTTTAAATCTGATGCGGGCAGCTACAGGAAGCCAGTGGAGGGAGTGTAGCAATGTTGTGGTGTGGGAGGAAGATTGAAAACAAGTCGAGCAGCTGCATTCTGGATCAGTTGCAGAGGTCGAATGGCGTTCAGAGGCAGACCTGCCAGGAGTGAGTTGCTGTAGTCCAGTCTCGAAATGACAAGAGACTGAACCAGCACCTGAGTGGCCTGTATGGATAGAAATGAACGAATCCTTCTGATGTTGTAAAGGAGTAATCAACATGAGCGTGTCAGATTAATACTGTGAGAGGACTGATTGAATCTAAAAACCCGGATGGAACACTACACAATGTGCTCAAACTAAATGGGTGAAATAGTTTTAAATGACTCCCCCACACACTGATTTTAAAGGAGAAAAAATAAGATGAACAGAGAAGATCCCAGATGAGTCCCCAGGTTAATAGGAAGTTTTATGGTGAGAAAAGGAACACTGGGGAAAATGATGAGAAGCAATGCTACTGTGGTAGGCTTGGTGAAAGAGTTAGTGTTTGACTGGGAATGAAAGCACACTATAAATTTGCAGTTGTATTATGAGAGTTTAGTATTAATGTTTTTAAGTTAAGAAATAGAATAATCAAGTTTGACCTGCTGCTCATGTACATTTTGAACGTAAACGTATCGGCCATTCTCTTGTTTTTTCTTCTTTTTCTTTTTCCCCCCTCCAGACTGTTTTGTATTACTATCTCTTCCACTTTTCCCTAAGCAGGTTGATATCCTGCCATATGACTGCCTTTATTTGACATTTTATACTTTATTGTTCAGTCCTTCAGATTGTCTGTTGGCTGTCTGTCATTGCCATTCCAGTATTGTCTAATGTAGCTTTGTTTTCCATTGTTGTTGATGGATACTGGGCAAAAGATTAAGTGCATTGCTAAATCAATAGAAATAAAAAAGAATAATATTATTTTAACCGATTGTCGTGACATTTACAAAGCGAGGGCCTAGGGTTAGGCCCTGTTCAGACCTAGCTCAGTCCAGTGAATTGGGATCCCTGGAGCCTATTGGTTTTTTTTTTTTTGTAAGAACTGTGATCCTCTAACAGTGAGATGGAGGATTTAAAGTTTTTTGTAGATTCTGAATCAAAGGAAATGTTAAGAGATGGAAAGTGCTATAATGTGTGTGTCTGTGTGTGTTTTTTTTAGACTGAGCCAGCAGGTACCACATTACGGTATATGGCAGCACAGGGACCATTGCCCCACACATGTACTCACTTCTGGAGGAGTGTATGGGAGCAGGGAGTCAGTGTGATCATCATGCTGACCACACTGACCGAGAGAGGACGGGTAGGTTCCACAAACAAGCTCTGAGAATCTTTATAAAAACATATTATATGTATTGACGTATACAGCAAGCATACACGTGTAGAGCCGTTGAAATAAATGACATTACACACAGAAGGAACCTTCTCGGATACACACACACATACACACGCACACAATTTAATTGTGACTGCTGTATTCTTGAGCTCAGCTTGACTGTTGCTTGGTAACCATTTGGTCTAAACTCTTTCCGAGGGTGATTTGATATTTTGCGTGTGTGTGTGTGTGTGTGTGTGTGTGTGTGTGTGTGTGTCTGTGTGTGTGTGTGTGCCTTGCTTAATAATCTTGGCACTGTTTTAGACCAAATGCCACCAGTACTGGCCTCATCCTCCTGAAGTGAAGGACTACGACTACCTTCAAGTGTGCTGTCATTCCGAAGAGTGTAACCTGGCCTATGTCACCAGAGAGATAACGCTCACACACACTCAGGTAACATACACACACAGTTGTGTAAAGAGGGAATACCTGATTTCCCGGTTTCTGGCTAGTACTATAAAATTATTTTTATTTATTTTGAGAAGAAAAATACCCAAAAGTTAACTCTTATGTAGTACACTTATTTAATAGACTTATGCCTAATTAGTAAAGCATCGTTTAAAAAAACACCAAAAAAAAAAAAACAACCTTTGTACCTTGAATCAGAAACTGTTAATATTTATGTGTACACACGTGTGTGTGTGTGTGTACATGAGCTTTTCTTTGCATGTGTGGTCACACATTTTCACAGGCAACACTACAGGACCACACACACATATATGCACACATGCATGATGATGATGGTGGAGAACAGAGGCCCATCTGTTGTAGCTGTTGGTGGGAGTTAATCTCAGCACGGACAGCAGACGGAGGTTATATCACACATTCATTGGCCATACACCGTGTGTGTTTGTTTATGCCTTTGTGTGTGTGTGAGAGGACATGGAAAGGTAGATTAATGCATGATACCACGATCAATTGACTACTTTCTTCTGTGACCTTGCTTCAGCATTTATTCTGGACCTCACATTGAAGCAAGGCGTATACTGCACCTGTATTTGCAGCCTCTAGCACATCTCCTCAGTAAAAATAAATTCCTTAGCCCATTGTGACAGTGTTGCTGTTGTGTTAAAGGTAAATTTAGCATGTTTTTGGAAATTGTGTACAGTATAGAGTTTTCTTTGATAGTCTTTATAATTAGATAATACGGTTTGCTGTAGGAAAACACTTAATGGGGCGAGCAGGCACCATTTGTTGCCTTATAAATCATCTTGTAGCAGATTCAGTGGTGTCATCAAATATCGAATGGCTGCCTTAAGAATCTAATCATTTAGCATTGTGTGTAAGCCTGAGGTTTATACACCTAGTGGTTCAAATCATAAACTGTCAATCTGTTGTTATAGTTTATTGTTATTCAAATGTGGCTTAAGTCATTGTAAAATTTAATACTTGTTCAGTTTGTATTAATAAATTGCACTGGAATGCCATTGTACTTGTGTGAACACGGAATTAAAATTTGTAAGGCATTCTGTTTTGAAAATTACTCTGCTATAAAATATTATGCTAATTAACCAAGATGAATTTGTCACTGTAGCGAGGTTTAATTGCTTCCATTCTTCCTAAGAGTGCTTGAATGTGTTGTTTATGTTTATTAATTATAAAACTGCTTGAGCGTATACTTTTTTCCAGCTTGTCCTAAGTACCTATAAATGACTAGGCATGGGTAACATTGCATGTCGCATTTAATCATAACCTTGTGTATGGAAGAGATACTCATAGGACGTGATGAAAAACTCTCGTCATTTAACCGCGTGCAGGGGTGTGTCCGTATGAACCTGTTTTTGTGTTCTTGTTTTCCGCTTCAGTATCTTTGCAGTCTTAGTAGGGAAAAAGAAACGTGCCCAGGCATGCATTTTCCTTTCAGCAAACACTTGCATGCTCGCTCGCTCTCTCTCTCTGACACTCACACACACACACACACACTTATTCTTTTTCTCTCCTCCATTCTCTCTCTCTCTCTCTCTCTCAGCTGGGTGAACAGCGCACCATCACGCACCTACAATATGTGGCCTGGCCAGATCATGGGGTCCCAGATGAGTCTTCAGACTTCTTGGACTTTGTCAAGGCAATGAGAATCAAACGAAGGGACACTGAACCACTTATGGTCCATTGCAGGTAGGCACAATCACAAATTAAATGATGGCCAAAAAAAAAAAGAATGCATAAATAAACAATGCAAATAATGATTTCAATTTTCCACTCAAACAATTGGAGAATACGCTTATCTTTAACAAACATTGTTCTTAATAGTTTTCTCCCAAAAACATATAGTGACATTATTGGCACCCATAAAGTATATTTAAATTCAATACAACTGACAGCCTTTAGACGATCTACAGTCATGGGGAAAAGAAAGTACACCTTCTTTCAATTCTGCTTTTATTCATCAGGGCCTAAATAACAATTGTGTGGTCCTCACCAACTTCTGTAAACAAACAAATAACCTCAGGTGACAACAAAAATATCACAACAGTTTTTTAATATGTAGTCATTTTTTCCAAAAAAAAAAATTAAACTAATATTCAGAAACCAGGTGTGAAAAAATAAGTACACCCTGTAATTTAGTAACACAACGAACCACTTTTAACAATAACTTGAAGTAAACATTTTCTGTAGGAGTTTCAGTCTTTCATCATTCTGGAGAAATTTTGGCCCACTCTTCTTCACAACATTGCTTCAGTTTATTGATTTTTGAGGGCATACGTTTATGCACAGCTCTCTTAAGGTTCTGCCACAGCATCTCAATGAGGATGAGGTCTGGACTTTGCCTTGCCCAACCCAATACCTTGATTGTTTTTTCCTCTTTAGCCATTCAGATGTCGATTTCCTGTTGCAAGATAAAATTCCAGGCCAGCTTATGCTGCTGGACAGATGGCCTCAGATATTTTTCTCAAGAATATTCTGATATAAAGTGAAGTTCATTGTTGTCTCAATGACTGCCAAGTTTCACAGGTCCTGTGGCTGCAAAATAAGCCCAAATCATGACCCCTCCACCACCATGCTCGACAGTTGATATGAGGTGTTTGTGGTGATATGCTGTATTTGGTTTTCGCCAAACATGGCACTGTGCATGATGACCAAACATCTCCACTTTGGTCTCATCAGTCCAAAGGATATCCAAAGTCTTGGACTGAATTTGCTGGGATGCCCACTCGTGGAAAGATTGCCAACTGACTTGAAGGCTCTCCATTTGTAAACAGTCTTTCTTATTGTAGAATGGTGAATTTCATATTGTGTGGAGATGGTGTTCTAACCCTTTCCAGATTGATGATCAGTAACAGTTGCTTCTCTGAGGTCATGGCTGCTGTCCTTTCTTCTTGTCATGATGTAGACACACACCTCAGTGGTCCAGAAAACCAACCTACCAAATGTTCTGCTTTTATAGACGTAGTCACACTTCTTGATAATTAACTAATCTTGTGCATTTCATTAGTAACACGTAGCTGCTAATTACTTTCTTAAAGGTTGTGGAAATAGGAAAGGTGTTTCTCAACTGGTTTTTGAATGTTGGTTTACTTTTTTGGGAAAAATAAATACATATTGAAATCTGTTTTGTTTTGTTTTTTTGTCACCTGAGGTTATTTGTTTGATTATAGACGTTGGTGAGGACCACACAACTGTTATTTAGGCCTTGATAAATAAAAACACAGAATTGAAGGAGGGTGTACATTCTTTTTCCCATGACTCTATTTCTGTTGATAGATAGACAGGTCAACAGATAGATTGAGAGATTGATTTGATTTTTGTAATGGCCATCTCACTCTTAGGATTTGAGACATGACCAAATGTTCCTTATACTTTCCCCATCGCTCCTATCTTACAAGGAAAGGATCCCACCAGAGAGGTGGTAGTGTGCCATCTGGGTCATCAGGGGGACCAAGTTGTTAGATTTTCATTAAATGAGACAGGAGTTCTTGATATTCATGAACAATCTTCAAGAATCTTCAGATCAGCTTTTTGACCAACAGAAATATAACTTCAGAAAGGCTACACTAGCTCAATCTACCAATCTCACAGGCCTGGTATGTATAATAAAGAAGAGGAAGGAGGAGAGTGATTGATTAAAAAAGGAACCGAAGCCTATTGCTGCTTGAATCAGGAACTGCCATCATCACGGACTTTGGTGTGTTCTCACATTGTACCAAAACATAAGGAATAAGAAATACAGCACAACTACAGCATGTAGAGAAAACCTAGATACAGACCTTTCATGAATAATATGAAATACTTGAGTGAACATAAAACCTTAGAAAATGGTCATAGAATCGGAGGATAATAATTGATTTAAAACATTTTTTTTAATGGGTGTTTGGGAGTAAATATTGTTTTGCATAAGAAAATAAAACTGCGGTTTAACAAAATATCACTTGTTGCATGCATTATTAATTTTCTACATGATTTAAAAATATATATAATCATTTTCTTGAATGCTGCCAATTATTCTGTAGTTGACGCTACCTGTTAAATGTACGTGCTTAAATAAGTAACTATGAGCTTTCTTCAGTGCTGGGATTGGACGGACAGGTGTGTTCATTACCATGGAGACGGCCCTGATCCTGATGGAGGGGGCACAACCAGTGTATCCTCTTGAGATTGTCGCTTCACTGAGGGAGCAAAGAGCCATGATGGTCCAAACCTCGGTACGCACAGTACTTTCAGTTCCAGTGCTTTAATATCTTGTGTGTGATTTACACATTCACATGGCACTGCAGACTATTGTTCATCTCTGTGTGTGTGTGTGTGTGTGTGTGTGTGTGTGTGTGTGTGTGTGTGTGTGTGTGTGTGTGTGTGTGTGTGTGTGTGTGTGATTTTTCAGTGCCAATTCAGCTTTGTATGTCAGGCCATCCTGCATGTGTACCGAGAGAGATTCAAACACAGCCAAACAACTAGCAGCTGACAAGAGGAGGACAGGAGGAATGGATATGAATACAGATAACATAAAGAGATAAAAAACCAGTTGGCTGTTAGGCATGATGGATGATCGGTTGTAAGAGGGAGATTTATCTAGTTTTTTTTTTTTTGTGAAGTCTTCTGCTTTCGTAGGTGCAGAGCTGATGACTGCTGCAAAAGAAAAGTAGGAAAAAGTAATGAAAAATTATCCATAGAAATAATTAATAGTAAAGAAAACTCGAGATCACCTCAAATACACTACTTCTTCTCATTGTAGTGCTGCAGCTTTGATGTGCAGGTCACAGTTCAACTGAATCTGTCGCATCACTGACATGGAATCATCTCCCTCATTTCGGGTTAGGAGAAACATCGAAAAATTACATTTTCATAGGGTTCAAAGAATGTAAACTGACATGCAGGATAAATTATATGCATCTTTAGCAAGATTCAAAGTTTTACTCCACTAGTTAAAGATAAATATGCAATAGTACTGCACAGCAGTCATCCAAGCACTTACTGATACTCATACACCACCATGCTGCTAATAAACATTCATCTCCACAAAATTTTACAAGCAAGAGACCAAAAAAAACCCAAAAACCCAAGACCAGTGGTGCTCTCAGAACTGTGTATCTTTATGCATTCATTCACTCATGTTGTGTAACCACCTCGTGCTGGTTGGTGTCGCAGCGGCTCTGGAGCCTATCATGGGAACATGAGGTGTATGAGGCACCAGTCCATCACTATACACATACATTCACTCTTGATGCAATTTAGCCTCATCAGTCCATCTACTGACGTTTTTTGGGGAGTTGGGAAGAAACCCGGAGGAAACCATGGAAACAGGGAAAACATGCACTGAAACTTGTGCAGATCTTAAGAAGACAAAAAGCACTTTGCCACTTTTAGACCTGTATAATTATATTGCATACACACACACATTCACAGTCTAAATAGAAATTCTTCTACAACAATTATCACTTTTTAATAAAGAAATAAATACTGTATCATTTCCATTGGCTTCTCTCGTTTTTCAGTGGTGTGAGTTATGATGGTTGTTTCCAACAATGTGCTGATAGGAATGCTTTTGAAAACGCACTTGACGGAGTCACGAGGGTTAACAGAAGATGTAGGTTTTCTTCACTGAAATGTGTTTGAAGCGAGTTTCGGAGACCAGGTATCAGTGAGGGATTGCGCAATGACACCAGGACACGCGTGTGTACTGAGCTCAAGGCAAACATCTCACAACCAGCAGGTGGCGCTGCGTCGCGCGCTCACAGAGAGAGAGAAAAAAAAGTTTGGTGAGTATTTCTCCGTGATTTGAGCATGCGCAGTAAAAGCTGCCTGGCCAGTTTCTCTGGATTACTTACCTGGAAGGTGCATCAGTTTCGGTCAGTAGAGAAAGCGGAAAAAATGCACGCGGGTCTCAACCGCCGTCACGAAGCGACCACCGCACTCATCGGGATTTCTTTTGTTAAGTCTCTTTAGTGAAGTAAACATTACGCAGTGGGGAGACACTGAACTGAAAACGTCTGAGCAGCTCCGAGGCAGGAGAGAGAGAGAGAGTGTGTGTGTGTGTGTGTGTGTGTGTGTGTGTGTGTGTGTGTGTGTGTGTGTGTGTGTGTGTGTGTGTGTGTGTGTGTGTGTGTTCTCCCCACGATTGGCCGTCCTGCGTGACAAGTCCTCTAAGCCAGCTCTCTACAGGTCTGCGTCGCACCAGATCTCTGCTGCCGCAACACTTGTGTGCTCGTGATCTCCATAATCATCTGGCAAACAGCTGGACCTCGTTTTCGCCCAGAGCGCATATACGGACCTCGGACGTGACTTTCTGCGGTTCGCCGAGTCGCTTTGCCCCGCTTTCTCTTTCACTTGAAAGATGATGGGTTTTCTGCGCAGGACGTTCAGCCTCCGCTCACGGAGGCGCTTCCGGCCGTCCGATGAGCTCGAAGGTGGCGGCCGAGGCGTGAACACGGCGCTTCAGGCGTACCAGCAGCAGCAGATGCCCGGTCCTGTCGTGGTGACCGGAGGCACTGTGGTGCACATCCCCGCCGCGGGCAACAGCAAAGCGGCCATCACGTGCAGAGTTCTGCTGTTAGACGGCTCGGATGTCAGCGTGGAGTTACCGGTGAGTGAGTGAGTAGTGTCACGTTAACATTGTGCTTTAGAAGGTAAGGAGCGAGACATCTACAACTTCCAGCATTTGAGTTAACACTAGTGTGAGTTAATATCCTATAAGAACCCGGATGACTGAAATCGTAGTGATTTGTTTTATCATCATCCCCAGAACATGTCTTACTGTCAGCTAAGACAGGAGAAATAGTGCTGGGTGAAAGTGCATCATCACTGACCGCCCGATTTGCTGCGCTGTTTTTGTTTACTCATTTCCAAACTTTGGCTGAGCGCTTGCTGTGCCACTGTGTTTCCCTCTGGGTTTCCCTTCCGCTGACAGATGGTGCTCGGGTTTGCTTCCTACCAACCGAGCGAACTCTCTCTGTCTCTAATCAACATGTTTATAGGCTACAGTACAGAACTTACTCTTTCAAAAGGCGCTGCTGATAAAGCAAAGCCCAGACTCGAAGATTTCAGGCGGAATTATTTACTCAGTGAGGTCAAAGTGCTTTACCTTTCAGCTTCCGCCCGCCAGTGTTGCACCTGAGTTAGTCAAATGAGTCAAATAGTCCCAGGATTGTGTCATGTATAAACACAGTGTAGCTGTTTCTGTAGTTTTAGCCTTCTTTTCAGCTCTAGCTTTCCTCTGGTGTGACTCAAGAAGATTCAGTACAACACACAAAGTTAAAACAACAACAACAACAAAAAAAACTATTTGGTTTACTCTGAGTAATAAAGTCGAGTAACATTTAATAAATAGTATACATTTCAAAGTAATTTAAACAATTGTACCTTAAGGACCATGATGTAGCTTTTAAAGCTTTACTCTAAAAGCCAATTAAAAGTACACAACATGTGCAGATATATACATTACACACACGTGCGCACACACACACACTGAAATATGTACTCTTGATGGTACCACCCCAACAACAAGGAAAAGAACAGTTTGGTGCCTTTATTTCTGAGTGTGTACCCACAGTTAAACATTTGATTCAGGCATTTCCTTTTTAAAGAAAAATGTCGCTCACAACAAAGATGTTTTTGTTGGTGGCTACATTGGTAGGTGTTGTTTTAAGTGCAGGGATCATGTGTCTTTCTTGTATCGTGTTACAGCAGAGCTTGTGTATTTGAGACCGAAAACACAAGTCATTTAGCTTTCGCCCGTACTGGGTGGCACACTGCTGAAAGGCCAGAGACGAGCTGTAGTTTTCTGCCAGCTGGCCCAATTCACACACCGGCATCAAGAAATGCAAGCAAACAGTTTGAGAGATTAAAAAGATTCAAATTCATTTGTCAGACATGTGGAGAGACTTATACCGGGAGCGCAGAGACCCGCAAAGCATTTGTAGGATATTAAAACACTGACCTGTAGTCTACACGGTATGACTAGTTTATTTATAAAGCACTTAAAAACACAAGTTCATACAAATGCTGTGTATTTAAAGCTTAAAATAAGCAACATGAATACAATGATAATAAATTCAAACACAAGCAAAAGTTCAGTGTAGGACTGCAACTAACGATTCTTTTCATAATAATTTTACAATTAATCGGATAAAAAAAAACGTTCTATACCATTTATTTAAAATAAATTCCACAAACTGAGTGTTACAAATAATTTCAGACTGAAACTGTATATTAACACAACTGCTTGTCCTCTATATATATATATATATATATATATATATATATATATATATATATATATATATATATATATGTATGTGTGTGTGTGTGTGTGTGTGTGTGTGTATATATATATATATATATATATATATATATATATATATATATATATATATATATATATATATATATATATACACACACACATATATATATTATATATAAAATGTATATGTGTATATATATATGTGTGTGTGTGTGTGTATATAATATTAAACTACAGTCCTAAATTAATAATAAAATCTCACTTTCAGTGCACCTTGTGGTTTCTGTTACTTACTGACTTTAGACATATTATTTTACTTCTGTTTACTTTGATACAACATATAATCACAATAAACTTGATTTCAACTGAACCTCTTAAGCAACTCGCACCAGTTTCCCCTGCCCCTTGCACACAGTGGAGCATTTTGGATATAAACAGAAATTTGTGCTCTTGCAGCAGTTTCATGCTTCCGTACTACACAAGCTCCGCTTTGTAAAGTTTGCAGGTTACAGTCTTCTACACTACAGTCAATATAAATTGCTCCCCTGCGTTGGAGGACTCAGAGGGCGTACGCTTTTTCCCGCTGTCACTTGACGATTACGTCTCCGTCTGATGGTGACTGAGGTCATGTTGGGTGTAAAAGGTAACATTGACTCTGGGTATCTGCTAACGCTAGCGGCATCGCATTACATGCGTTTAACATCATGCGCCATCGTCTGGGAACCAGCTTATATTTCCGGTTAGTAAAAAACTGCTCGTGTTCTATTTGAGATGATATTACCTTCCTAAAATTTCATACACTAGACGGCAGAGCGCATAGTCCATAGTGTAAGTGTATAGTACATCATTTGGGACACAACTTCCTCTCCGAAGCGTGTTTTTGGAACAGAAGTAACGTAGTGAGTAAACATGCTCTGTGCCGTGCGCAGACCAACTAATCAAAAATGAGATTTGTTGACAACGATTATCGATTTTATCGAGTAGTTGTTGCAGCTTTAGCTCAGTGTAATTATAAGCATAACAACAAGACAGGAACACAAGGAAGTAGATGGAAGGGAAACAATATAATTTTAGGCATATGTTATTCATAGGCTGAAAAAATGAAAATGGGTGACGTATCGGTATCGGTGTTGCCAACTCTTTCGGGGACACGTAGCATACTTAAAAAGTCACCAGATGACATCATAGACCATTTACATATTCACTGAATCTTCAAGATCATTTACGCATAAAAATGTGTTACCAGTGGTGCCGCTAGACCCTTTTCCTGATATTATTGTCTGATGAGGTAGATTACAGTAGATAGGCTTTCCTATCCATTGAACATTATCATTTACATCGTTTTTATTATTTAAAACATGAAGGCTGAATGTAATGCCAGCTGAAGCGAAAATATCTTGCACATCTTGTTCTATCATACGCCCCGCCCCCCTCGCTGTGCTCCTCCTCCCTTCGCTTTTTCAGTAGTGATCAACTCTAAACGCCGCCGCGTGTTACATGAAGAAGGAAGTTTTTGGGAAGACGCGTAAAATAGAACAAGAGATTTATCAGAGGATAAAAAAATAATTATTAACATTTCTTACACAAATAATTTCTTCTGAATAGACCATCTATAATTGTGGCACATCAAACTAACTTTTCACATATTTACAAAAAAAATCTATCAAGAACATAGACAAAATGAAGCACTGGTGGTGAGTAGTCAAAGTAGTAAGAATGAAGAAGTGTGGGTGGGACAAATGATGATCAGTGATTGGTTGTTAGTGAAACCATGATGATCTGTGATTGGTCATTGGGAACATAGGTTCACACAACTGCAACTCATTCAGCCGATACACACTGAGTCGACCTGCCTTCTCAACTCCTATAACAAGCAACTGTGATGTGAGCTCGAGAGATGTATTGGGTGCAGGACAGTCGCTAATGTCTCCTCAAACGTTGCTAGATTTGTCGTAAATGCCCTTCTAGTGGAGTATTCCTCCGTGTTTATTTCCTGAGTACCAATAGTTGTCACCTTGTAAGCATGACCCTACATGGTTATCCTGTAAAAGGTCCACACTACATCATGGTCATCCTCTTTACCGTTCTTGTCTTACCAAGTATTTCAGGAAATGGATTCAAGGATGCTGAATAGACACTAATATTTTGTTTCTTGTTAAATTTGCATTTTTGAATGAATGTGTGTTGATTCACAGCTTGGAAGATGTTATATGCATTATTACTATTCTCGCCGTGTTTGACTGTGTCATAGAAACAGATACATGACCTGTTGTTTGTTTCAGTGTGAGCACTGCAGATACAGAATAATTCAACCCCCATTGCAAATCAGGTTTCTTGTCAAAATTTACTGTCTTTCAGCGTTTTGTGATGAACAAATCAAACAAAAGCAATTGAAATAGTTCAACACAATGAATGCTTCAAGTGGTTTCCCAAAATGCAACTTATAATGATTTCTCCAGTCTCAAAATTATTAAACCCCCTGAATAGAATCCCTCACAACAGCACAAATATGCAAAACAGGTGCTGTCTCAAGCACACCTGATGCAACTAATCAAGGGCTTCTCCGGCACGCTGTTTCCACACATTTGCTTTACCTTTGTGAGCACTCACGCATCTGTATCTTGAAAATTAGCATGATGTACAGCACTTTCTTAGCCTTATGAAAAAATCTGCTACGTTTATATGACAAATTTCAGGTTTGCGGTCATTCATTACGGTCAAAAATGCTTATAAAATTTTTTTTGTTTTTTTTACTTATTTATTTAATTGTTCTTGAAAAGACAACTTGAAGCAGTCCCATGACCTCTGGAGATTAAGAGGTTCTGTAACTATACTGCATGTTTCTATAGCCCATGTTCAGGAACAGATGTGATCATCTGGAATGAAGTTCTGGAGTATTTTCTTTATATCTTCATTATTAAGGCAAGTTTTTGGCTAGGCCTCAGACCTCATCTATATAGCCTGTGTCGTCTAGGAATTTATGTGTCGTCTTGTATTAATACAAAGGAGTTTTTTTTAAAGAAGAAAATTCCCCCGGTGCTCCTTTGACATAAAAGAGGAATGATAATGCAGTTTCATATATGGACATGTGACTGTTGGGAACATGCCATATCAAAACTCGAAGGTCAAATGCGACAGCAGAGAGCAGTAACCACTCCCACCGAGTGTCCCAAAACCTCCTGACACAATCACTTGAGCTGTTTTTCCACAGCTTACATATAGCAACTGCAAACTCTGGTAGTATAAGTAATGTTTTGCTTTAACATGATACAGCTATTTGTGTTACTGTTTTAACCAGAAGCATGTACATCAGGTCTGTGATCGTTCTCCATTTATATTGGGTATTAGATATTTTTATCTGATTGGTGATTGTGATTATTTGAGAGGCGGAAATCAGTGTAGACGCTGCTAATTATTCTTGCATAATGCGCGACTCCTATCATCAGTACTGCAAAACACACTTTCAAACAGACGTGTCCAAATATGACACATGATAAAGGACACAGATCAATATTATGCAATACAGTCTGCCTTTTATTTATGTGTCTAATCCTAGCTAAATGAAATTTCATCATGTCACATCCCGCATTGTGGACACACTGGCATTACAGGCAGTGTGTTTGGGCAACACACTACAATGCTAAATACTGTATGTATGCACTTTTATTTCCCCAAACAGTTTTACTATTCAGCCAATGCTGGATATAATAGATTGGGATTTCAGTTGCATATTACAAATAACCTACTTGTATTTCATATTGTAGTTCATTAGTTACTCTCAGCAATTTCAGGACTTGATATCTGAAGACACCTGAAAATGCTACAGCGAGTGACCTCACAGATTCGCTGCGTCTGTTTACGACTGGACTAATATGGGGGGAAAATTGTTTTTCATCCTTATTAATACTTACAATGACCACTTTCCAGATCCATAATTCTTTTAGATTACCGTCCAATATTTAAAGCATGATATGGCAAAAACTTAATGCGGCAATCTGAAAACATAATACCTTGTTACTGAATACTGGGGCTTTCTGCTTATCTGTTTGACAAGAGTGAACTCAGCATTTATAGGACAATGAGCGTGCACCTGTCTCACCTGCAACTAAAAGGGATGCGGCTAAAGCTATTTCACATGGATATCTCATTTCCTATGGACCTTTCCAAAGAAATGTTATTTGCCAACATATTTTCTTAAAACTTAAACTGCAAAATAATTCAACTCAAGACTGGACTGCATTTGACCAAACCAAGGTTAAAGGCTTCATTTTGCCTGTACAAAAATACTTTTCATATTAATAATGTGTCTGGGCTTCTCAGTCTTTTCAAAATAGCAGAGTGAGAGAACTATAAAGGCAATATACTGCAGGCTTCAATTGATAACATTTAACACTTCTTGGAACTAAAAGGCTTTTATGAATCCCTTCATACCTTTGAATGCCTGGACTCCACCACTGCTGTGTCACATTATTGGAATGGAATATCTCTTTCTGCCATCTCAGAGGGAGATGTACAATTTACCCTTTACTCCCTTTTACTCAGGGGCTTACGGAAAACTCTGGCACTCACCGGAATTTTACAAAAAGATTTCAGTTTAAGACATGCCCAGTTTTCATGTTGATAATAATATTTGACAAACTCCAGAGTCTTTAAAAATGTCATCCATCTGCCTGCTTTTTTAAAAACAAAGGATAACATTCCTATAGATGCGTTTTATATATATATATATATATATATATATATATATATATATATATATATATATATATATATATATAATGGATTGCAAGACAACCAAAGGACTGGCCCATAGACTATAATATTCTTTCCATTCTGTCCATGCTGTTAAAAGACCAGAGATGTTAATTATAGACATGGTACTGATAACATACACACTCTCTTCTAATTGTAGATTTTCTCAGCAAAAGCAGAGATCCTGTCTTAATTCTCCATTTGGATGTGGAATTAAATGAAGGTTTATATTTTTAGTCAGTAAAAAAGACCAAATAGGCCACAAATTAAACAACGTAAACAAACTATTCAAACCCAATGGTTACAGTTGGCACCAATAACAGTTTATTTGTCTATTTCTCAGTTCACAAACCTGAGGTGACTGTCACAGCAAATTATTCACACTTGGTTAGAATTCTCTCTCTTGACTACTGTGCCTGCATTATTTGTGTGGCAGGTTTTTCAAGGAACCTATTTGGGCATATTCCGGCTTTTATTTTGAGTAGTAAAAACCACATATTAAATCGTGTCTACGGCACTCGTCACAACCGAAACTGTCCGAGTACTGCATAAGGCCTGGTTTATACACTTACATATTTGTGAACATGTGAGGACATGATGTGCAGGTGGTTGCATAGGTGTCTGTCATCAGATTTGTCAACTAGGCTCATGGTTCTCGAAACAGGCTCCGAGGTCCCTTAAAATCATGTGACTATGTTGGAGATTTATATCAACCCAGCACTTTTCAAACTACTGGGGCGGTGACGCACTTCAGGCAATAACTGACACGTCTGACTGTTGAAAAACCTATAAAACCTTCCAGTTCAGCTGGGGGATCTCCTATGAGCGATACAGGGTTAACCGTGCTTTAGCGCTCACTGGCAATTAATAATCGTTTGTTGAATCAGTATAGCTAAAGTTGAAATATTTTAAGTGACATATGCACATATTCTGTACTGATGATAGGAACTGACATTCTTTAAATAAAGTAAGTAAGGCTTGCTGGAAAAACGTTGCACGAAACAGACAGTTACTACAGAGACAAACCAACACTTGCAGAACGTGAACATGTCATTTTTAAAACATATTTTAGAATTAGTGTTATCTAACTCTGTGAACGAATTTTTGGCCGTTATTAGCTGCCTGAGGAGCAAAATTTCCTTGCCACCGTCGCCACTCAGTGGCTTGCTCAGTTGGGATAAATTCACACCTTTAATATCTGTATACCATGTTGATATTTCTGTAAAGCTGCTTTGAGACAATGTCTATTGTAAAAAGCGCTATACAAATAAAATTGAATTGAATTGAATTGAAAATGAAGCGTATGGGGTCGAAGCAAACTACTCCGGCGTGCGTTAAAAGGTGTATTATGCCCTGTTATTGGGATCCACATAGTGCTAAAAGCAAAGTACATAGTTACTCTTTGTTTTTATAGACAAAGGTGTATAAAAGCAGGTCAAACTGGTAGACCATTTTTGCTTCCAAGTTATTTTCCAGCTGCCGTATTATTGTCTAATTTGTGTTGTTATTTTCTTTAAAAATAACTTGTCTACGAAGTTTAATTGTTAGTGGTAATTCACAAATTGTTTGTTTTTCTTTCTCCAGCATTTCAGCTGGCAATGACAGTGTACCAGCTTGACCAGTTTGGCCTGTGTTTTGGGAGCTGGTAGGTGGTCAGATACCAGTCAGGTGGATTTTTCAGCAGGGATGGTAACCTGAGAGAATATTTAACGCTGCTCTTCACTGCTAATGGAGGTTATATAACTAAGCTTATTTCACAATTTGAGAAAAGCAAAATACTTGAAGGGTGTGTCTTCAAGTGAAGGGGGTTCCTGTGGCCTCAAACACACCCACCAGTCTTTTCCTATAGGTGTGTCTGAAGCTCATGTGACTCAAATATTACAGGCTGGTAGTGAATCCACCTGCTCTGGCACTCATCACTGACTGAAAAGTGGACTTTACTATGATGTTTTCTGGTTTCTATAAAGTACTTGAATGAGTTCCATGGCCAGTATGGCTTATCTACATCTGGTTGAGCTGAATAGTTTTTCATATTTCAACTTGTCAGCATGCTGGAGTGAGCTGAGGAGATGTGTATGGTGGCACTTTCATCGTGCTGACTAGGGATGAAACGTTGCCGGATTCATGATAAACCACAATAAAATTCCTCGACGGTTAGTGTTACCGTGTCACATTTAATTATCATTAAAACCGTCCGCGATTCTCGTTTTGTAAAATTTGCGGTAAATGCTGTCCACACACACGCAGCATGAGTCTGACGCAGGCGCAGCATGCAACATTGATTTTTGAGTGTGAAAACGGACCACACTTCAGATTTGGTCCTCTTGGAAGGTTGGAAAATCTTCCGAGCGTCGTCACTGCCTTCCGCCGTGTTCTCTAACTGAACTAAATGATTGCAGCAAACCTAGTGATAACCATCCATCATTTTATAGTCAAATATGAAACCTGTTTAAATGATTTCAGTTTGTGTATCAGTACTTTTTGTACATTTTCAGTACATTTTAACAATACCGTGATAATACTGGTAACTGTGATAGTTTTGGTCACGATAATTATGATATGAAATTTCCATACTGCTACATCTCTAGCGCTGACCCACAATCAGTCCTCAGGGACTATTGGCCAGGTATTTAATTCTGCTTGATGATAAAAACAACTGAAGAAAAATAATAATTGGTTGGGCAGATTAGCGTTAATTATCATTTTGTAAGCAGGAAAAGCATGTAGCTTCACTGTAGTTGAATAACTTTAGGCAGGTGACTGTATTAGTGTTGTGATAGTGCTGCAGCTACGTTCTGTCACGAATTGGTTGAGAAGGCAGATGCACGTGCAGATCGGTGTTTATTAGAGTGAAGCACACAAAAACAAAGACTATGTATGTGAAACAAAACAAACTAGATACACGTGGCAAGAACTTGAACACAACATAGGCTAAGTGACTCACAACACAACTACACGACAAAATCTGGACAATGAGGCACATAGAATGCAGAACTTAAATAGTGACACTAATTAGGTGAAACAGGTGCATGTGATCAGTGAAGCATGCGACTTGATCATGATAGGAACCTGATAGGAAGTGTAGTTCTGCGCCATATTCAACACCACAATGACCCATTCCTCTGATTTAGCTTTAATGTAGCCATGCTACATTTTTTTTTATGTCTTATCTAGCTACAGTCTAAGAATACTTTTATAATAAGATGTTCCTGCTTTGCATCATCTTCACAGACCTGGAATTGTAATTCACAGTCAGTGTTGTCACTGGTACTAACTGTACACCAGCTCGGATATGTAAAAGGTCATCACGCCCCAGCTTCAGACGCGTAAGAAGTTCACTGTGACTGGCAGGAGCCGCAGCCAATCAAGAGAGAGATATTGAGAGAGTGTAAAAACAAACAGGAGAGACAGAGTGAAAGAGTCCAGTACACTCCATTTTATTCGAAGAAAAGGACTGAGTTGGTTTGGTGCAACAAGATTGGCATTTTAAGGAAACACAATGAATTTGTTTTATCAAACACAAAAAGCACCCCAAATAGTAGGGATGGGCGATATTGACTTAAAACTATATCACAATATTTCTGATAATGGTATCAGTAATGATATAAATATAGTACCCTTCACCACTGTTTTGGGCTACAAGTGACAGCTGCATGCAGTCTTGAGAGCCTCAGAAACACAAACATTGATCTAAAAGTAAAAGTGATTTTCTGTAACCAAACCAGATCCAGATTGTAGAAGTAGCTCGTTGTTTAGCGATAAACTCCTCCTCAGCTTCACGCCTGCCTTCCGCCATACTTGTTTTCACTCTGCACGTGAGCTGCGAATGGGTCTCACACAGAAATATGTCATTAACTAGGCTTTATCATTATCACGGGAAGACTAATTCTTATTGTGGGGAGAATTTCTACCGGTGTATCGCAAATGATAAGATATCGCCCATCCCTACCAAATAGTATACTGAAATCCAGATAACACTGGGATCGCACATGAGTATAACAGAACAGAAATAGCCTGAAGTAAACAAATGAAAAAAGGCACTCCTTATGAGAAAACAAGTAAGGGCTGGAAAGACATCACTCACATTTTTTCCAGCGAAGTATAGAATATCTAGCAAGGATTTTAAAGACGTTTAAAAAAAAAAAAAAAAAAAAAAAAAAAAAAAGTTGATACTCGTTACAACTTCCTGAGTCACAAATATTTTCCTAACACCGGTGTGCCTGTACACAGAATGCTGAGAAATGTGCAATAAATACCAAAACAATGAAACATGTATAGCGTGTATATATTTTGAAAATGTTCAATAAAACTCAGTATTTAAACACATTTCAATACTCACTCACCTGTCAATCATCTTTCCATTTATTGTATTTTTAAATACTGGCGATATTAGTAGAGGTGGTTTACTTTTTATTAAACATTTTTAAATACACTCTCCATGCTTGATTTTCATTTTAGAAATAATTGTGCACTCTATTAAAAATGAGGGGTTTTTTTGAGGTTATGTTTCCTTGTAGAGCTGTATCTTTATCAATAGGGAGCCTAGTTTGGTTGGTGTGTTCAGCAATTTGTAAAATGATCTTTAAAAAAACAAAAATCCGTGCCATGATATTTTTGTCAGATCGCCTACCCCTAAGTGGAACCTTGGGGAGAGCCTCTACATTCAGCGCACAGTCTGATACATTCTTTGTGTTGTGAGATTACAGCAGAGCAACCCTTTTCCCTTCAACCAGAGCTTATATTTTAGCTAGCTAGCTTTAGAGAGCTAGCTAACTCAACGTTAGGTGACTAGTTTGTTGCTGCTGCTGGATCATGCAGTCACAGTGAGCGCTAACCTGGTACTCTTTCATCTGGTACTCCGTGTCTCTGACAATCTCACTGATAATCACACCAATAAAATTCTTTTATTCACAAAATACTTCTGTAATACTGAGTAATCGTGAGCTGTCTGTACTTGGGGTTTGTCCCAAACTGTATACAACCATACTAAATATTATATCACTACACTGGTGTCATTGCATTTGAAGTATAATACTTAGTGTGCATTGTGCAGTTTGGGTCACAGCCTTGAATTTTATATAAATGCGCTTGTAGCTATGAGATTACTAATAACAGTGGAGGAGTAGCACAGCACACCCGACGTTATGAAGTATGATGTTTATCCAGAAGTAAATCATTCCAAAATCTTACATCCTGTAGCGTTAAGCTTCATTACGCTAGTAAAATGGTAAATGGTGTGCATTTATATAGCGCTTTTATAACCTTAGCGGTTCTACAAAGCACTTTACGCTGGTTCTCATTCACACACACACTCGCACACCAATGGTGGCAGAGCTGCCATGCAAGGCGCTAGCTTGCCATCGTGAGCAACTTGGGGTTCAGTGTCTTGCCCAAGGACACTTCGACATGTGGATTGATGTGGGCCAGGAATCGAATCACCAGCCCTACGATTAGTGGACAACCCGCTCTACCACTTGAGCCACAGCCGTCGATCCATCCGTCCATCTATCCGTGCAACCGCCCGTCGTTCTGAGATTCTCAGATTCTTCGCTATAGCTCAAGAACCATATGTTTGAATATTTGTAGGATGATATGGAATTATGATTGCAACAAGCAGATGATTTGAAGAACTGTTTGGATTTTGATCCAAACAGTCTCAAGGTCACAGCAATAGCGTCCTTCCTGTTTGAAATATATTTTAGAAGCATTTCAGGCATACATAGTTTGTCACAAGAAGGACTAGACTTTCTGCCGATGCTGTTATCTTCAAGTTCTAACTTCTTTATTAATTTGTGTAAACAAATGACACAAATTAAGACAGTCTTGTAACTACTGGTTCCTGTGTGTGGATTGAGGTAGAGGATTATAGTCCTCAAACATCGCACCTTACCCATTGTGCAGCAGAAAGAAAAATTTAACCCTGAATCTAGAAACTAAATGAAAGATGATTATAAACCTTGGCTTTTTCTATACTTTAGCGCACTGCTAAGGTGAGTCATACTGTAGGGTGTTTTATACAGATGCAGGATGTCACACGTTTTATTAGCTAACTTTTTTATGGTTTGATCATAAAAGGACGCAGCAAAAAGGCAATTTAAATGAATAATCAAGCCAACAAAGGAGGACTTCTTGAGAGCACAACTTAGCCTTTGATAACAATGTAATGTAATGTCACATAAAACTTAGTCATGAGTCATAGAACACAAAGTATATAATGAACAAATAATGTTGAGCCATGAGCGTACATCCGCAACATTAAGGCCATTTTGAATCTCAATTTTTTTTTTTCCACTTTTTTTTTTATTGCATCCTGATAGTGCAGCTTTGTGATTGATTAGTGCAACTTCTCGTTATATTTTTGTGCTTTAGTTCATTTGAATACAGCCTCGTTTTGTTATTCACTGAATGGTGCGTCAGGAAGGTGTCATCATGCATTCATGTAAATGTTTGTGGCTTATGCAAGCAGGTTATGCCAGGCCCCACAAAAGCCTATTGTCATACTCCAGCTCTATGCTTAGCTTTCTGTAATATTTTTTGTGTGCGTGTGTGTGTTTATCACAGAAAAATGCGAAGGGACAGGACCTGTTTGATCAAATCATGTATCATTTGGACCTTGTGGAGGCTGATTATTTTGGACTGCAGTTCATGGACCCGGAGCAGGTTGCGGTGAGTGCTAATCTATAAATAGGTTTGTGTGTGTGTGTGTGTGTGTGTGTGTGTGTGTGTGTGTGTGTGTGTGTGTGTATGAGAGAGAGAGAGAGAGAGAGAGAGAGCGTGAAACAGAAGAAGGTACTGAACTTGAGTCTAAAAGTGTGTGTGATGAAGCCACTCTGCATCAATCAGATGTAGATTTTCAGCATTTTACTTCCTCACTGCTATTGTGCTAACTTGTGCTATCTCTCTCTCTCTCTCCCTCCCTCTCTCTCTCTCTCTCTATCTCTCTCTCTGTCTCTCTTTTTCTCTCTCTGTCTGTCTTTTTCTCTCTCTCTCTCTCTGTCTCTCTCCTTCTCATTTTTTCTTCAGCACTGGCTGGATGCTGGCAAACCCATAAAAAAGCAGATTAGATGTAAGTCTTCAACACACATACACACACACACACCATTCACAGGTATTATAGCATTGAGTGATTGGATCATAGCAGGTGTCTGATGTCCTTTTGCTCGTTATCTGCGGTTGCCATGGTGATGTTTGTTACGAGTGGGTGTAAGAGTGTTTACTCTGTGGATGGGGCAGAAGCCAGTCCTAGTAACCCAGGCAAAGAACACGCCCACCTCAGGTAGCTGGTGTGAAATTGAAACCACTGGCATGTAAAACACAAAGTTGCCCTTAATAGGGACTGGGACTTCTGTGTACTCCGATAAGACGATGTACAGGTTATCAGAGAGAGAAAGCAAAGAGGACAGACAGAGAGCATGCCTAAGTGATATGGAATTTATCAATATGTAAAAAGCATGTAAGGTAAATGCTTTAGGTTTATATGTATTTTAATAAATCAAGCCTGTGTAATCTCTAGACTGGTTTAGCTCAATAACGCACAAATCGGATTTGCCACCGTTGATTGTTGAATTACTTACAATGGATATAAAAAAGTCAACACACACCTGTAAAAATGGCAGGTTTTTGTGATGTAAAAAATGAAACCAAGAGAAATCATGTCAGAACTTTTCCGCCCTCAGTGTGAAATTACACCGTATAAAAATTAGGTGGAAAACAATTCGAAACATTTTAGGGAAAAATAGGAAAAATAAAAAGTTACACTAACCTGGCTGAGCACTACTGTGACCAAATTTGTAAAAGGACAAGACAAAACCTTACCAGGGATGCTACACAGAGACCTCGACAGCATTAAAGGAGCTGCAGGAATATCTGACAATACTGATTACTCTCTGTGACAACAATGTCTCATATTCTTCACTTGTTTGGGCTATGGGCTAGGGAGCAATGTGGCAAAATGTGTTCTGGTCCGATGAGACCAATTCCAAAAGGTATAATAATTCCAAAAGGTATGTTTGGTGCAAAAAACAAACACATGACCGAAAGAAAAGGCAAAGCACTACTATGCAGGAATAATCCACAGTCACTTCACAAACACCAAGGACACTAGGTGTATGTGGCAAGACATTCAGACCATCACAGACATCACAGATATCACCTGTCTGTGATGATGACGCCTCGCTCCCAGATAACGTGAATGATTTCTACACACGCTTCGAAGCACGGGACAACATGCCAGCGAGGAAAACCATCCCTACGCCCAACAACCAAGTACTTTGTCTGTCTGCAGTAGACGTCAGGGAAAACTCTATCCCGAGTCAACCCACGGAAAGTTGCAGGTCTTGACAACATGTCTGGCCGAGTGCTCAGGGAATGTTCTGATCAGCTTGCAGATGTCCTCACAGACATCTTCAACATTTCCCTGAGCCAAGAAGTTGTCCCTGTGTGCTTCAAGATGACCATCATCCCTGTGTCGAAGAAATCATCAGTGTCCTGCCTGAATGACTACCAGCCTGTTGCACTCGCACTTATCATCATGAAGTGCTTCGAGCGGCTAGTCATGAAACACATAAAGAGCAGTCTTCCCAACACACAGGACCCACTTCAGTATGCATACCGTCCCAACTGCTCAACAGAGGACGAGATATCTGCTGCCATCCATCTGTCTCTAATCCATCTAGACAAAAAGGACAATTACATAAGTATGCTGTTCATAGACTTCAGATCAGCTTTCAACACAATCATCCCACAGCAACTGACAACAAAGCTGAGCCTGCTGGGTTTAAACACTTCCCTCTGCAACTGCATCCTGGACATTCTGACCGGGAGAACCCAGTCCATCAGGATCTGCAACTCCACCTCCGGCACCCCCACACTGAGCACCGGCAGCCCGGCACCGGCAGCCCAGCACTGGCACCCCCACACCGAGCACCGGCAGCCCCGCACCGGCACCCCCACACTGAGCACCGGCAGCCCCGCACCAGCACCCCCACACTGAACACCGGCAATCATATCAAGTTTGCTGATGACACTACAGTTATGGGCCTCAACAGCAACAATGAAGAGTCAGCGTACAGAGAGGAGGTGAACCAGCTGTCAGAATGGTGTAGAGACAACAATCTCTTAATGTTGATAAGACTAAAGAGATGATTGTCGACTTCAGGAGCACCCAAGCGGACCACTCACCACTGTACATCAATGGAATAACTGTGGAGAGAGTCAAAAGCTCCAAGTTTCTTGTTGTGTACATGACTGAGGACCTCTTCTGGACTCTCAACACCACTTGCCTAGTCAAGAAGGCCCAGCAGCGCATCCACTTCCTGTGGAGGCTGAAGAGAGTCAAACTCCCCCCTCCCATCCTCACCTCTTTCTAGAGAGGGACGATAGTCTCACTGTGTGGTACGGGAACTGCACAGCCTCCGACCGCAAGACCCTACAGAGCCTAGACCTGAATCCAACTAAAAATCTGTGGGGTGATCTGAAGCGGTCTGTGCACAGGAGATTCCCTTAAAATTTGATGGATCTAGAATGTTTTTGCAAGAAAAAGTGGGAAAATATTGCCAAGTCAAGATGTGGCATGCTGATAAACTCTTAGTCAAAAAGACTGAGTGATGTAATAAAATCTAAAAGTGCTTCAACAAAGTATTTGTTTAGGGATGTGTCCATTTATACAACTAGGTTATTGTAAGTCTTTCCCCCCTTTTTTTTATATACTTCGCAATATCACATAAAAGGGGGAAAAAAATCTGACAAGATTTATCTTACGGTCATTCCTTTACTCACAAAATTCTGCCAATTTAACAGGGGTGTGTAGACTTTTTATATCCACTGTATACATACTTTACGAGGGTGTGTGCGTGCGTGTGTGTATGTGTGTGTGTATACAGTTAGGTTAGAACTAGCCGGTTTGTATAAATGTGTTTTTTTTTTTTTTTTTAAATAAAAACCTGGCTGTATAAATACAGCCTTGCCAGCCTTGCGCATTTTACCACTGTACACTGCTATGAGTTCTCACACAAAAATATGCAAAAAGAGCAGTCTTCTTTTCCCCCCAATAAAAACAGCAAACGAGCAACTCGATACATGAATCTAGAATTGTGGAGGTGTTTTGAACCCTCTAATATTAACTGACATCCTGGAGGACCTGCCCTCATCCCTTCATCTCGCATTAATTTCTAGTCTCCTCTAGACATTCTTTCTTTAGAATACATGCACCTTTGCTTTCCGTCAAGAAACTGTGGACAGTTTTGCAACATCTCGCATCAAGAGCTCGCTAGTGCACTTTTTTTTTCTTTTTCTTTTTTGCTCTTACACCCTCCTATTCTACACAGGCTTCACATTGCTCTTGAGTCATACTGAATGTGTCAGTGAACTGACGTGTGTCTCTATGACAACTTAGTGTGGCCTTGGCTTTTGAATTTGTTTTGCTTTTTGTTTCTTTTATTTCCTTCAGTCTCGGTATACAGATTGCTGTCTTTTGATGAAAATCTCATTTCAGTCACGTTTTCTTTCCGTTTCCACTGTACACCATTTAAGCCCCGTTCTCTTCCGCTTCTGGTTCCGTCTTTCTGTCTCTTTCAGACGGCCCACCGTACAGGCTGTTTTTCAGAGTGAAGTTCTACTCTTCAGAACCCAATAACCTTCATGAGGAGTTCACGAGGTAAAAAGTACAGCAGGACTGATTTTGATACAGTACAATGTGTTATTTCTAGCAAAAGGTGTTTATTTGAATATTTGCTGTGTGTGTGTGGAAAAAAGCTTGGATACAGGCAAACTGATCTACTATTTCATTCAGATATTTTTGTTTGTTTCAAAAAATAAAATGCCAGAATGAAGGAAAATGATGTACAATGGAATAAGACCATTTTGCCGAAATCTGGATTTAGATCTAGTAATTATTAAAATTTTGTCCATGGATAAATGGAATCGACTTCTACTTTCTTTATGATAAGGAAATATTCATTTATATAAAATTGTCTATATTCAAGTTCTTTTTCTTTATATCATTTTATAGTAAATATGTGGCATATTATTCAGCGATTCGTCTTAAAATATATTATTTGTTAACTACTATGGATTATAACAGCAACTATAATGAGACTATACATGTATGTAATTATGAGGAGTGTTATAAGGGTTAATAAGCTCTAAAGTACAACTATACCCATGTACAATCACAGTGACGATAAAGAACTATAATCAAGTCAAATGAAGTGGAATAATTTGGACGGTGATGATGTAACTGACTGTATTTTTCATAGGTACCTCTTTGTGCTGCAGCTCAGACAAGACATTCTGTCTGGCAAGTAAGAATTGCTTTCACACACTATAGAAATAAAGCCAAACTGTTCAGGAACCTTTTTGCTATCCTCCACAAGAGTTCTGTGCTGTATTTTTTGCCGTTTCTCCTCACACAACCATCAGTAATATTTAATGCTTTAGTGTGATCTTAATTCTGGGAAGTGTGACTCAGGCTGTGGCAGTGGAATAGTAATAAGCCACTTCATATTCATGCGATGTTCTGAAGTTGTGGTAGAAGTGTAATATGGAATAAACGTTGCTGTTCTTGCTGACTGTTTCCAGAATCGTATGAGTACGCATGTGTACACACGCACGCACACGCGCACACACCCATGAGGTCTTGCTTTCTGCTACAGTCCAGTAGAATCTCTGTTTCAGTGTCTTAATGTGGGTCTGATCCCCTGAGAGCTGCTCTGGTCTTATAATAAAAGAAACTGATGAGGAACCAACACTAGTTTCTAAATTAAGAGCATTGACACACTTTCCCACACAGGGGATACACTTTTTCTTATACCCATTCTTTCTCCAGCGGCATCTCTGTCTCACATACATACAGAGAAATACTGTATGTCTACTGGGTCTTTACCACACACTCGCTTGGTCTTGGTTTAAAGAATAAGCACGAAATTGCCTCGTATTCATAAAATCTGGTTTAATAACACATTTTCCAGCCATTTGATGCATCAATAAGCCTTTCCTTTTCCCTGAGCAGATTAAAGTGTCCATATGATGTATCTGTGGATCTTGGGGCTTATTGCCTACAGAGTGAGTCCTTATATGTGTGTTAGTGTGTGTATATGTACATGTATGTTGGTGTGGGTATTAGGTGTGTACTATTTCTCTTTGCATTTGTGCATTTACAATATAGTCTGTTTTGTTCTTATAAATACAGTGTCCTGTGTGTGCCTTGTGCAGGTGAGCTGGGAGATTGCGACCCACTGGAACACACTCCGCTGTTGGTGTCGGAGTTCCGTTTCTCGCCTAACCAGACAGAGATCATGGAGGCGGACATTTACCGCAAATGGGCCGAGTGCAGGTGAGCTAAAAAGTGTGCATTTCAGGACAGTCTGTCAGCCAATACATTATCATTAGAGCTCTGAAACCTGTCTGTATGACTTCTCTGTTTGTCACGGGCTGCGTGTGGGTGGGTGTCCCTGGCACTGATTAAAGAGTGGTGGAGTCATTCACACAGTGTCAGATTAAAACCTCCCTATTGACCCCATGTTAATCCTGCTGACAGAAATAGGCCAAAAAGATTTTCCTAAAAAGATTTTCTGTGTAGTTTTGATTATACTGCTGAAACGAGTACATATTTAATCTCTGTTTATTGCAAGCATATATTCAGGTGCATCTCAAAAAATTCGAATATCATGGAAAAGTAATTTTTTTTTCTCCATAATTTAATTCAAAAAGTGGAACTTTCATATATTCTAGATTCATTACACATAATGTGAAATATTTCAAGCCTTTTTTTTTGTTTGTTTGTTTTAATCTTGATGATTATGGCTTATAGCTCATGGAAATCAAAAATCCAGTATCTTAAAATATTAGAATAAAGAATTTATAATACAGAAATGTCAACCTTCTGAAAAATCTTAATTTATGCACTGAATACTTGGTCGGATCTCTTTTTGCATGAATTACTGCATCAGTGCAGTGTGGCATAGAGGCAGTCAGCCTGTGGCACTGCTGAGGTGTTCTGGAAACCCAGGTTGCTTTGATAGCAGCCTTCAGCTCGTCTGTATTGTTGGGTCTGGTGTCTCTCATAGATTCTCTATGGGGTTCAGGTTGGGTGAGTTGGCTGGCCAATCAAGCACAGTAATACCATGGTCAGCAAACCAGTTACGAGTAATTTTGGCACTGTGGGCAGGTGCCAAGTCCTGCTAGAAAAGGAAATCATCTCCATAAAGCTTATCAGCAGATGGAAGCATAAAGTGCTCTGAAATCTCCTGGTAGACGCTGCATTGACTCTCGACTTGAGAAAACACAATGGACCAACACCAGCAGATGACATGGCACCCCAAATCATCACTGACTGTAGAAACTTCACACTGGACTTCAAGCAGCTTGGATTCTGTGCCTCTCCACTATTCCTCCAGACTCTGGGACCTTGATTTCCAAATGAAATGCAAAATTTACTTTCATCTTCCCCAGGATTGTGGTTGTGTGTACTGAACCAGACTGAGAGATTAAAGGCTCAGGAAACCTTTGCAGGAGTTTTGAGTTAATTATCTGATTAGAGCTCTTCTCAGGTCGACATTTCTATATTATAAATTCTTTATTCTAATATTTTGAGATCCTGGATTTTTGATTTTCATGAGCTGTAAGCCATAATCATCAAGATTAAAACAAAAAAAGGCTTGAAATATTTCACTTTATGTGTAATGAATCTACAATATATGAAAGGTCCACTTATTTTAAATTAAATTACAGGAAAAAAAAAGAACTTTTCCATGATATTCTAATTTTCTGATATGCACATATATATAAAACATTAAATATGAACCTTACCACTAAAATGGGAATAGTGCACCTCCTATTAGTATCTGTATTTGCATCTATTTAAAACACATCCGTTCCTTCTGAATATTGTATTTGTATTTGGCTGCATCCATGGGGTATATGCTCACTGGCCATTTTATTAGGAATACTGGTATACCTGCCCATTCATGCGATTATCCAATCAGCCATCATGTGGCGGCAATGGAAGTGTGACTTTGACCATGACATGGTTGTAAGTGCCAGACAGGCTAGACTGAGTATTTCAGAAACAGCTGATGAGCTGGGATATTCACACAACAGTCTCTAGGGTTTACACAGAATGATGCGAAAAACAAAAACCATCCAGTAAGTGTCAGTTCTGCTGGTGGAAACACCTTGTTGAAGAGAGTGAGAGTCAGAGAAGACTGGACAGACTGGTTTGAGCTGACAGGAAGGCTCTGATGAATCAAATAACCACTCTACAGCCATACGTCTCTTTATGTGCATCCCTTTATGACTACAATTTTATCTTATAATGTCTAATTCCAGCATAATAATGCACCAAGTCACAAAGCACTCTCAAACTAGTTCCATGAACTTGACAATAGGTGTAATACAGTGGCCTCCCTGGTCACCAGATCTGAATAGAGAGTACCTTTGGGATGTATTTGAATGGGAGATTCACGACATGAATATTCAGCATTAAGTCCACAACAATTATGTGATGCAATCATGAAACACGGACGAGAATTTCAAAGGAATGTTTCCAACATCTTGTGGAATCCATCCCTCAAAGAATTGAGGGTTTTCTGACAGCAACGAGATCTTATCCAGTATTAGTGTATTGTTCCTAATAAAGAGGCTGGTGAGTGTACTATATGTATGCGTGTACGAGCATTGTGAGGATCATTTTCTCGTGACAGTTATAAATACAAATTGTAATAAATAATTAACTTATTTTGTCCTTGTCAGTATAAGCTAATAAAGCTATGGAACGATGGCCATTGTAGCCTTTTTTTAATATGGGGGTCAAAGCACTGAACACCATACTAACACTGTAAAGGATCCTACAGTAGATTAGAACGTCAGTCAGTGGCTCTATTAGTACAGGTATTGTTGCTTGTACCAACTTTACAATATTTTTATGATATATATATATATATTTTTTAAAGATTTGTCCTTATCATTCTTTTGATCTCTCCAGAATACCATTTGATGGTTATAGTTCAGTTTATATACCACTAATATCAGTATTCAGAAATTCTGTCTGTCTTAATTTATGTGGGCTTGAGTGGATCTATAATTGCAATTATTTGAGCTGATTGTGGTTAATCATTAAATTCCACAATCATCTGTTCATATGTAGTCAGTTAAGCACAATGTGCCAGCAAACCTGAGGTACATTCTCAATGACTCCATGGCCCTGTCCCAAACAGCACATTAGCAACCTCACAGACAAGTACAAAGAAGGATGCAGGGTGTCCCATTTCTCGTATTGGGCTTCCAAGATGTGCTCACAATTGCCCTCTATGTGTCCTTACTACACTCTTTGGCAAAGCCTGTATTTGATGTAGACTTTTATCCAAAACCACTTGCAACCATGAGGACCAATCAGAGGATGGGCAGGAAACAATGATGAGAATTAAACAAGAGTAGATGATGTTCAAATAAAGTCCTCCTTGTCATTAAGCAGCATTAGGTTTATAGCTTATGTAAAGCAAACCCTGTGAAACCAAGTAAAATCAATGTATGATTATTATGTATTTTTTTTTATTTGTTATTGGAATACAATTATTTCTAATTATTTTCTCACTCCTAAGTCATAAAAGCAAATCAGCACAAGGGTTTGAGTGAGTAATTGTCATAACGTCGCAGGCCAGTGACTTCATTTCCCAGAAGGCACCACCAACTTCAAACATGGCCGAAGACGACCACACACACACACACACACACACACACACACACACACCTTCCTCTGAGTTCTAATTAGAGACACCTGTTCTCAATCACACCCACACCCATACCTGACATCTGTCATCATCCAAGCCTTATATAGTGTTTGTTTATTCTGGTTCTGACTTTGATTATAATACTCGACTTTGTATATCTGCCTTGCCTGTTTTAGACTGTTGGCCTGATCGATTGACCTCTGCCTGTTCTCGTTTGCTCCTATCTGCCTGCTCCTTTGGATTGTTGTATTCTATTAAACCACCATACCTGCACTTGCTTCCGCCTGTGCCTCTATTTCGTGACAGTGATGAGACAATGAGTTATAAACGCTCACAGTGTAGTGCTGAATGGCGAGCCATCATGAAAGTATCATACTGAATACTGAAACGTTCAACATTTGGGAATATGATAAAGTCTTGAGGACTATCACAAATGGTCACTTTTACACCCTCAAGCCCTTGATCACTTATTTGCCATAGGACTTTGAATCATTGTGCCCTCATGTGTCTGGTGTTCTTAGTCAAAGGCTTTTATAAGTGAACTGTTTGTAATCATGTTTTGTTGTGTTAAATATGTGGGACTCCTGTCTTCTAGCAGCTGGTGTTGATGTACTTGTTTTCCAGAGGTAGTTGATCAGTCACTTTGCTGACAGAGAGAAGAATATTTTCCCTTCTGTATTCAGTAGTGCAATGATTCTGAATTGGGTGATGTTCTGGAAAGCTTGCTGTTTGGGTATAAAGATGGTAACAGCTCTTATCCACTCTGAAGTTAGGTTTTATGGGGTGGGGTACATGCCGTGGGAAGTGGAGTGTTCTTTCTTGGGGCCAGACATATCCAGGCATGTTCCTTGAGCTCCTCCTCTGTAGCTTGCCACTCTTCTTCTGCTCCAGCAGGCCCTGAGCATACTTGAATATGTTTTTGGCAGAACCTCACACTTTCTTTCCTACTTCTGTGGATTCTCTCTGCCCACATCAAGACTGCAAGCCTACTCTTGATTTGATTCCAGAGAGCCTTCAACCCTTCTTTCTCCAGGCCTTCCTCAGGAGTACTCTGTAGACTCTCCCTATAGCTGCATTATTCATAGATGCCTGTACCAAAGAGGTGTAGCTTGGTCTCTGTGCTGATCTCAAACCACTTATCACATCCTGCACTGCACCACAATCCCTCCAATCATCTAACACTGCACGACTGGTCCACCATCTCTCAGGGTACAAGGAAGGCATGGATCAGGACTCTTCTGTTGTGGTACCTAGGTGATGGAATGAAATTCCCCTAGATGTCCAAACAGCTGAGTCAATGGCAGAAGACCTACCTCTTCCTGCAGTACTTAAGTTAGGCAAAAAAAACGTGTGTTGTCTGTGTGCTTTTCTTTACTACAGTATATTACCTCCCCTACAGAGCTTTCGACTGATATTTTGACTGGTATTCATAGTCCATGACCTAGTGAACTAGTATCAGGATGTATTTATTGATAGAGACTTCAAACACTTCTGTAAGTCACTCTGGATAAGGCCATTTGCCAAATGCCATAAATGTGCATGCTTTCTACTGGCTTTTGGCCATTGGACTTTGGCCTTTCTAGATGGTTTCTCTACTTGGCTTCCTGGCTTGTTGCTAGGCGTAGTCTTCTGAAGCTCCTGGTTGGGACTCTGCTCTTGCAGGGAACACGGTGCTTCATCCTGGACATCTGTGAATCATGATTCAGTAGCACTGTGGTGCTCAACCAGGTTTTTAAGCCTTCTTGTCTAATATATGGGTTGTCCCCAATATCACACTACATTTGCCACTCAAGATCACCATCACACAGAGAGAACATGCCTCTTTATTTTTTCTGAGGATCCGGAACTCAAAACTGAAATAGAATCCATGCAATATTCCATAAATGGTATAATTACTCCTGGCTTTAGAATAACCTATGTAAAACTTTTTTCTGATGAGCAGTGATGAGTTTTAATCCTTGACCTGTGCAAGCCATTGTTAGTTCTTTGAACAAAATTCCTAACCCCCAAGCTATGTGCTTGGATAATAAGTTTCTTTAGATAAAAATCATCTGCCAAATGAGTTAATAAACTTGTTTTGGATAATTAATGTGGATAAAATATCAATATGCAGTATTTGAAATATTTATATAATACATATTTTTAATTATTTATAAAATATTATATCTTATTCCAACATATGTACAAAATAAATGTTTGTAGCATTCTTTTAATGTTAACTAAATACAATTCCGCAATACTCAAATAAAATATATTTTTAAAAAAAAACACAACATATTTCAAGTAGATATGGGGAAAAATAGTATTACATGCAGTGCTGGGAGGAAATGGATTGTTTACGCTACGTAATCTCACTTGGTGCTGATTGCATGTTTATGTAGAGTACATGTATGTATTTGTGTGTGTGATTGATATTCTATGCTCATATGTTTGACAGGGGAATGAGTCCATCACAGGCTGAGCTGAACTTTCTAAATAAGTGTAAGTGGCTGGAGATGTATGGCGTTGACATGCACTTTGTTAAGGTGAGAACATAAACCTGCTTGTACTACCTTTTTAATGGTGTAACAAATGGCATACCAATAACTATGCACCTCCATGGTGCTATAAAAAATTTAAAAAAAGAACTTTTTCTTTCTTTCTTTCTTTATTTTAGTTTTTTTTAAGTTTACCGTTTGTTTGAGTGTTATTTTAGCAATGGCTATAAGCAGATAACAGTGCTAAGTGTGTGTGTGTGTGTGTGTGTGTGTGTGTGTGCATTTTCAGGGTCGTGATGGTGGAGATTATGCTCTGGGTCTTACCCCAACAGGAATTCTAGTGTTTGAAAGGTCCAACAAAATTGGCCTCTTCTTTTGGTAAGTACACACTCTCATGTAATGCGTGTTATTTTTAATGATATTGCATGTCTTTTTAAAAAAAGTTGTTTTTAATGCTTCTTTTAAGGCCCAAAATCACACGTCTGGACTTCAAGAAGAACAGGCTGACACTAATGGTGGTGGAAGATGATGAACAGGCAAGTCAAGTCATTACTTGTATGTAGATCTGTACATTTGGACTCGGAGCCATCAGAAAGTTGGATGGTTTTTATATTTCTACGGACAGGGGCAAGCAGTCAGATATGAAACTTGTGGGAGAAAGAAAGGCCATATTCATTAAAACGCACCTATTATGGTTTTTCAAATATTACCTTTCTTCAGAGTTATTGACTCACTAAAGAAGGAACTGATTCTGAACAGCTGAAACGAGTCGTTAGTAATTCCAGCCTTATTTCCTGTACAAACCTAAGTAGGTTAGTAACAAAAAATCCCTGCCTCTGGTCTTCATCAGCTGCTCGCTGACAGTGGTAGACCAATCACAACAGACTGGGACATCTCACCAATCAGAGCAGAGTATGCTCTCTGAAAGGAGGAGATTAGAGTGAATCCTTTAGAACGGATCATTTAACGAGTCCTTTTTGACACTGAGGGGGAAAAAGGGTAATGCTGCAGTTTAAATTATGAGCGCATTAAAATGTTTTTTGACCTTGGATGCATGTAAATCTATTGTATGAGACCTTTAAAACAAAATTAGGCACGTTTCAAAACCATAATAGGTGCGCTTTAAGATTAAAGCATATGTGGTGCTTGCACAGTTTTTATTCATTCATCTTTAGTAACTGGTTTATCTTGATCAGGGTCACGGTGGTTTAAATGACATTTGTTTAGGTTTTGAAATGGAACAGAAAATAGAAGTTTGTCAGAAAATATTGTGGGCAGGTGCACCTCCATGTTCTTCAGCATGTTCTTCTTAGGGAATTCGAAAAAGTTCTAACAGAGGCTTTCCATTTTATAGAGGTTTACAAATAGAACCCAGTAAGAAAGCCAAGGACCCTTAACTATCCAATAAAACTCCTTTTAATGCATAAAGTTTATATGTTCACTTCACATAAAGAATTTACTCGTCATATAAGTGCTTTTCAAACATTGGTGCTAAATATATGTCTGTGTGTGTGTGTGCGCGCAGGGTCGTGAGCAGGAGCACACATTTGTGTTTCAGCTCTCCAGCTCAGCAGTGTGTAAGCAACTGTGGAAGTGTGCCGTTGAGAGCCATTCGTTCTTCCGCCTCAGACAGCCGACCCAGAACAAAGCGAGTCGTAATGACTTCACACGGCTTGGATCACGCTTCCGCTTCAGGTATACAAACTAGTGTTGCGTTACATAGAAGTAAACTAGAATGCTGAACTAATAGGAATTATTCCAAATCTATTGATCTATGCGGTAAAACTGAAACCATACCACGGTATGAATAATTATTCATTCAGAGGATTTGGAATTTTTAAACCACAAACATGCAAACTATTCATTTGTCAGTGGACAGACACATGTTTCATGTACGCACATTCATCAATTCTTAATGTGAACAGCTCAGAACTTCAAAGTCAGGCCTAAGTATTGATTTGTGGAATTTTAGTGGAAGGACCGAGTATCAAGCGACTCACTCGGGCAGGATCAGGAGGGCGAGCACTTTCGAGAGACGACCGAGCAGAAGATATCCATCCAGAACCCAATCACTAGGCAAAGGTGAGTGAAATTAACCTTACACATTACACATGTCCATACTATATACCCCAAAACTTTCCTACTAACTCAAGTTCTCCGCTTGGTGCAATTAAATTAATGTATTCCGTACACTGTAGTGAATAATATACTGTAACTATACTAGTCCCTGAATGAACTACAAAGCTCTTGTTTGATTTATTCTTGTGTTAAAAACTAACACACCATTTTAGTCAGCTGCAGTATTCATATTTGTACCAATACCTTATGGTAATTTCTTGTACTTGGTAACACCACCATAATTTCTGCTTCTGAGTATAAATGTGCTTTTAAAAATGTGTTTTAAATGCAAGCAAGGAACTTCACTTCTGTGTTTTCTCCCTGTGAATGAAGAAAATAAAAAGAGATGTTAATCCAGACCACAAGCTCAGCGAATTGTTTTTCTTGGACGGTCGGATTACTATAAACGTGTTGCCACTGTATTTTGTCTAACGTTTATTAGCCCAAAGAAATTAGTTTAGTAAAGAAAGAAAGACATGTATGACTGCAGTGAAGCTGTCTTCCTCGCTTGGCTGGTTTAGAAGCACTGAATATCATGGCTGTTACCACTTGTCATGAAAGTGAACAACTGTTTAATGTAGCTTCTTGACTTTCATGTCAAAGAGCATAGATAACTTCTCTTTATCAAGTAAATAACTCCCCTTTAAAATTGCCAAGCCAGGGAAGATAAACTTCCCATGTTCAGAAGTTCACAATAACATTTCTACTTTGCTTTTGTCCAGTCTTGTCCAGAAAAGGCCTTTGTGCTGTAGCTACAGTTCTTTTTGCCGATACTGCCAGATAAAGTTGGTATTTGGAGCAGTCTTTAAAATGTTTAGTCCATCCAGGATTTTGCGATCGCAGAAATCAACTCGAAATCAAGCAAACTCCACAATATTCGGAGGAGCTTGCAATTTTTCAAAATTACCGAAGATTTGGGCCAAGATGCGTCATGTGACATTTATCAAAACACAGTCAGCCAAAGCCCTCTTCGATTCACGTGCATCAAACATGAGTATAGCTAAAAGGTCTCATTTACCAACAAACATCACTGCGAAAGGTCGTGTAAAACAATTCCGTGTAATTGTATTTTCGTAAATTCAAGTAGTTTTCCGCAAAAAAAAAAGCACAAAAGCGCCGCAAATTGCATCACAGATTTAACTTTTTTTTTTTTTTTTTTTTAAATCTAGCAAAATCGAGCAATTTTGGGCGTAACAATCACAAAAAATTCGGTGAAATCCTGTACGGACTGAAATCTTCAAAGAAATGAAAACTGTCATCTGTAATGGACACAGACTTTACACTACATAGAACTAACTCACAAATGAACAGTGAACTGGAGCTGTCGGTTGCAGTTAGTATTTTTACATGTACGGCATTTGGCAGGAGCCTTTATCCAGAGCGACATTTATCTAATTTATACAGCTGAGCTGTTGGTGGTGATGGTATGTGAACTAATGACCACCTGATCGGAAATCCAATGTCTTAACCACTGAGCCAGCAACGCCTCAAGGTTTAATGTGTTGTCTGTCTTTGCGATGCTTTTTCGGCTCGGCACAGTAGTAAAGAGTGGTCATTTGAGTTACTGTACTTTTCCTGTCTGTGCACCCCAGTCTGGCCATGCATGAATGTGCAAGTGTTCCTATTAAAGTGGTGAATGTGTTTCTTACTGTTTGTTTCTTACAGCCATTACTCCAGCAAAACATCACCATCCAAGGTTAGTGTTGCTTGCAAATGAAATTACATTATCACCATTTCAACAGAGCTGTACTGTGTCTGTGTTGCTCTAAGCGTTTTGTCTGTCTGTCTGTGTGTGTGCGTCTCTCTCTCTCTCTCTCTCTCTCTCTCTCTCTCTCTCTCTCTCTCTCTCTCTATCTCTCCTCCAGTGCCCAGGCCAGTCCTGATCCCAATTTAAAACCGGTATACTTTAGTTCCTTTCTTACCTCAAATGATTATACGATTGTAAGAATATGAACTGTTAATGGGTGTAGTGGGCTGGAGGAAAAAGATAAATGGATATGTATTTTTGTTGTATAACGGCTGTTGATGTGAAGTTGATAAATGATTACTCAATCAGTGATTTTCTTTGAAGTATCAGCACAACATTCCGATTGGTCGGGAGCCTTGGGCCAGAACACACACCCCCAGTTTGACCCCACCCCTTTACATCCAGCCCACTGAAATGGTACACAATCCACCACCTCACAGGTAAACACACATTCACCTGCTGCTAAATGCTCAGTTCTGTATTTAATGCTGTTGCTGTTATCTACAATTTCAATTTATAGCAGCAAGACATGTGTGAGTTGACACAGATCACAGATCTTCCTTCAACCTTAGTGATAGTTTGCATCTACCTTTCTGATCATTTGTGTCCACATCTTTCATACATTTGAGCTTTTGGATCTTGGGCGGATTGTACATTAGACGTGCCTAAATTTAGCATTTGAAAAAGTTGTTCATTTTTGCATGTATCATTTTCAACATTACTTGTGTGTCTTGCATGTATGTCTGGTCCAGACCACCCCATTCAGGCAGACCCTCTTTCAGCGACATAGTATTGGAGGCTCCATATGACCACACGGGCAGGAGTGTGTCTGTCAAGTACAAAGACAAAGTTATGACTGCACTCTGAGTGTGTAGGAGTCACACACCTTAATGAAACAGGACAGCACTGAACAACTAACGAAATCCACTGCTCTTCCTATCCTCTACCATCCTATACATTGGATACTAACACTGTGTTTTATCTCATCCATCCATTTATCTATCCATTCATCCATCACTTCTCATGTGACTGGACTCAGCCCCATAACTGTTCTCTTACTGGAAAAAAAAAAATCTTACTAAGGACTTGATGGAAACAAGTTTGTCCAAGACTTTTTGGCTTTCTGCTGGTCTACTTTGTTACTTTCTCAGCGATTGTTAGAAACCATCAATGAGCAGACTTGGATAAAAATGCAGCATGTATCAGTTGCTTCAAAAGCTAAACTTGTTTTAATGTTTTAACTGCATTAGAATTTTACATGTTTGGTGGCTTATGGGATTTACTGTTGGTCTGTGTGAACAACTTTTATGCCAAAGTTTACCCTGTTTTAGAATGAGTATGGCATCTCCACAATTCCTGTTGTTTACAAGAACTGATCATATATGCCAGGGCCACTTTTTTTTTTTAATGCAAAGTTCTCTCTTCAAGCATTAAATGCAATTATCGCTTGTTATGTAAATGTCTTTCTTGCCTTAACAACTGCAACTTCATAGACAATTGCAGTAGTGACTGTGTTTTGACATTAACGCCACTATAGTGAAACTATAGTCAAAAAGGACGAGGTGTTCGTGGCCGTCACTGATCAGCAATTGTTGCAATGGAAACTGCTTCAGTGAATAAATGCACAGTTTACACTATAAAATGCTAGTTGTAGTATTTTTTTTAATCTAAATGACTTTATACTTCAACATACGTCTGACCTGGCCCAGATAAAAACACTTTTAGACTGAAATATACAGTGCTGTGAAAAAGTATTTGATTTATTACTGATTTATTACTGTGTATATCTCATACTAAATTGTTTCAGAAATTAAAACAAAATCTACTAAACAAAGGCAACCTGAGTAAAGACAAAATACAATTTTTAAATGATAACATTATTTATTAAAGTAAAAACGTTATCCAATACCAACTGGGCCTGTGTGAAAATGTATTTGCCCCGTAGTTACTAATTCCCCAAATCTATGAAACTGCATTGATAATGGGGTTCAGCTGAAGACCTGATTATCAACACTTAAATAGAACTTTTTCAACAGCATGAAGTTGGTTAAAAGGTCTTACCCAGTAACACACTATGCCAAAGTTGAAAGAAATTCCAGAAATGAGGAAGAAGGTGATTGAAATACATCAGTCTGGGAAGGGTTACAAAGCTATTTCAAATGCTCTGGGACTCCAAAGAATCTCCAAAGATAATGGCTCTACAGTGAGAGCCATTATCTCCAAATGGAAAAACTTGGCACAATAGTGAACCTTCCCAGATGTGGCCGACCTTCCAAAATTCCTCCAAGAGCGCAGCAACTACTCATCTAGCAAGTCACAAAAGAGCCAAGGACAACATCAAAGGAACGACAGGTCTCTTGCATCAATAAAGGTCACTGTTCATGACACCACTATCAGAAAGACACTGAGCAAAAATGGCATCCATGGAAGAGTGGTGAGGTGAAACCACTGCTAACCCAAAAGAACATTAAGGCTCGTCTGAATTTTTCGCAAACACACCTTAATGATCCTCAAACCTTTTGGGAGAATCTTCTGTGGATTGATGCTTCGGAAGTGGAACTGTTTGGAAGACAGAGGTCTCGTTACATCTGGTGTAAACCAAACACAGAATTCCACAAAAAGAACATCATCCCTACGGTCAAGCATGATGGTGGAAGTGTGATGGTGTGGCGATGCTTTGCTGCTTCAGGGTCTGGGCAACTTACAATAAATTGAGGGAAACATGAATTCTGCTCTCTACCAGAAAATCCGTAAGTTAAAACTCAAGAGCAATTGGATTATGCAGCAAGAAAAGTCCTAGTTCTAGAAGTAAGTGAAAGACTGATCTCCAGTGATCTGAAGTGTTTGGTTGCTGCTAAAGGTGGCAAAGCCAGATTTTAAGTTTAAGGGGGCAATTAGCTTTTCACATGGGTGATATGTGTTGGATAACATTTTTCACTTGAATAAAAGAAATAACTAAATAAAATTTGTATTGTGTGTTTACTCAGGTTGGCTTTGTTTTATGTTGCCTTTCGTTTGAAGATCTTAAAACTATTTAGTATGAGATATGAACAAAAACAGAAGAAATCACTTTTTCACAGCACTTTATATATTGATTTCATAACAAAGTCCAGGGTTCACCTTTTAACTTTCATTTGCATACTTTTACTTTGTATGTGTGTAAAATAGTGCACACAATGAATCTATTGTCCTAGAAAATATTTACCCAGGGAAAAAGTATTATTGGGCTGTTTGAGAAATTCTTGAAAGAGATTAGTCGTGTTCACATACAGTTTGGTTACATTTTTGTAATTATGGCAATGTTTTACACTCAAACGTTAATGCATGGCAATATTTGATATTTAACCTCCTTTTGTTTTGGTTCTCTAAACTATGTCTATATACTATGCTATATTGATATTATATCATATATTATGCTATAATATTTTATGCTATATTATATCTACTCACCACTGGTAGAAAAAAAGTAGTTCTTATTAGTGGACAAATACTGTGCACCAGGGACTCCCAACCAGGGGTGTGTAAACCACTAGGGGGTTGTGCTGGCATTGCAGGGGATTCATACGTCTTTACAGAAAGAAATACCAATGGTGTATTTAATTAAAATGTAAAAAAAATATTTTGTACAAGTTATAATAATAATCAGAACTTGTAAAGTATTTAAGTAAAAGTAAATATATTTTTCATAAACTGAAAAACGTCTTGCCATTTCTTATGAAAGTTTTGCGTAATGTCCATGGGGTACAAATAAGTTAGGCTGAAGAGGTTTAGCTGACACAAATTTTTGGGAGCCCCTGCTGTATATTGTCAGTCAAAGTTTGGATACACTAGATTGAGTATATAATTTTTTTATTTTTTTTTATTATTTTTTTTTACAAAGGCTTGTAATTTGACTTTTCTGCATCAAAATGTACTTTATAAAATATAGATTTACTATAAACAAGTAGTTTTTACTTCAATTGTTCCCCAAGCAAGTAGTTTTCATGTAGAATCTGGGAGAAGCAGCCAACAATTGTTCAGCCTATTTAAGAACTTTAAGAAAAGCATCCTGAGTGAAGCTCCGTCATACGTCTGTAGCTGGTTGAGTGGATGCCAAGAGTGTGAAATCCCTTCTATGAACAGGTGTATCCAAACCTTTTATTGGTACATAGTATACATTGGTATGAATTTATGATTGACCTGTAAATCCTGAATATGCACTTATTAATACTCTCTTGTACTGAGCTGATGAGTAAATCCATACCCATATTCAGATGTTCACAATGTTTACTAGTTCTCTGCACACTATGTAATATGTTTCTTTAGTTTCCCACTGAGCAGTGCAGATACCCAAAGGTTTAGTGTGGAAGAGAATGAGACTCTGCTTTCTGCAACACTCCGCTACTGCTATCGTTGGCATGGATATGAGAAACAGGAAGTCCCATGCCTCACTTTAACAAAGCCTAGTAAGAATTCAAATGAACCATTCATCTAATCAAAATGAATTCACTGAATCTGTCTGTGCAGTGTTTGCAGCTTTCTTTTGTTTCAGAGCCATGGGATGTTCCTGCAGGACACACGGAAGATCTTGACCGGACTTTACGGAGTCCGAAACCGTTACAGCCAGATACAATACCCTGGCCAGCACTTCACATCAACATTGATACAGTCAGTGTAGTACTAGTTTTGGAGAGAAAGAGATCCAATAATATTTGAGACTGTCCAAATCCAAATGACAGTCATTGCTCTAAAAACTCTAAAAACATCTTCCCTATTTTACTGTACACAGCCAGAAGAAAAGCTACTGTCGGAGAAAAGCCTCCCTTCTTCTCCAGTTGGCATACAGGATCAGCGCAAAAACAATATTCTCAGAGTGAGTCATCTGTAGCATACCCATTTCAAACTGCATTAAGATTAGTGTATACATTTAATTTAGTCTTGCGTAATGGCTTGTTAGTCACTCTGTTAAAAAAGTGTAAATGTGAAGAACTCTGATAACTTGGCAGCTAACCAAGAGCAACGTGTTAATGGTGGGAATGAAGACCACTCAAAAACACCAACAGTATGTAGCCACGGGCCTTCTAGTCTGTCAGACAGCTGGGGATATGGAAGTTGGGGATGAAGCACCAAAACAAAATCAGCCCAGTGGGGAGAATCAGGGGTTAATGGTGCACAAAGGCAATTTGATAGTCATTTTGCTGCTTGGATTTGAACAATCACACCACCATGTGCAGCTCTCAATCCCTCAGGACATTGGGTAGCTCTCCATGAGTCTGGCTTATGTGCAGAGAAATTTGCCCTGTGTTCCTCTTTGGTTTTGCTCCAAAAAGCCTTGAAGAGAATGCAGGATTCAGACTCTAGAAACCAGCACCCATAAGTGATCACAGCCCAATTCTGTGTTCCAGTGCTCACACTCCTTCCTGAACAGTCAGAGTGACACCTAGAGGCCCCTAGTAGTCACCTGAATGACCCCCACTCACGCTATGGGTCAGGCAAGCAGCCCCATCACCAAAGGTTCCTGCACAGCACAGCCTTAAAGGGCGGGAGCTGCCGATGGGGTGTTTTACAGCTGAAAACATCACTGGGCCCTGATGACAGATGACAGCGGGTAAAAAATTCAGTTCCACAGTTTGTCTTTTAAAAGACAAGCATTCTACCCTTCAGCCTCTCAATGGCTAGAATGGTGCAATGGGTATTCTTGATTTATGTGCAGGCAGCAGTGTTGCTTCTGATGACCAGAGGTAGCAGAATATATCTGGCCTCAAGTACTTCTTACTGGTTTGGAGACATTGCCATGGGCTGGTCTGTTCAAACAATGTGACAGTCAGAAGTATCATTCAGCAGGGAGCCCAAGGTTGGCTGTACTGTCTGCCTTACACAAAAGCTCCTCAGATGTCCCCACAATTAGCCTCACTGAGAACAACTAACCTACAGGGGGTAGAGGGGTGTCTTCATCCAGAAGTGGTGTTCCAGATCTGGGCAAGCTTTTGCAAGGTACAGATGAACTTCTTAGTTGATCCCATATCAACTCATTGCTGATTGTGGTTCTTCCTGACAGTCAGACAGTCTGCTGGGACAGGACACACTGGCCCAAAACTGGCCACAGTGCCTATGATTCAGCCCATGCTATTTCGCACAGAATTCTGCAACTAGGCGTACCTGTGCCCCTGAGATTTCCAGGAACACCTTGGTTTTGGTCATTAGTGATAGGAACAGATTTGTAGATTCCTCTCTGAGTAGATTTGTTGTCCCAAATTAATATAATAAATGGACATATTTGGTAGGGGAACTGCATGCCTTGGTTGGTGGCCAGATGATTCTGGAGTGTTTAAATCTGGGGTTTCTGCCCAAGGTCAAATCATCCAATTACTGTGTTACCCAATCCAGTAACCTTGTAATGACATGGAACCTTGGTGGATATCCGGTCTTTGTAGAAGCATAGTTACTAGAATTTTACTGTCCGTGAAACACAAAAATCGATAAATTCTACTAGAAATAAACAAGATGGTATAAAACTGGAGTAAAAGGAAGACCTGCTGCAAAGGTGCCCCTTTAATTGAAATTGGCAAATCCATTACCATCTCAATCAGTGTGTCTGTGCATAATTTATAGGCACACTACTCCTAACTGCTGAAAGTTTTAACTGAATATTTCAAGTCTGTAATGTATTTTTCTTAAATATTACAGTTTGTTACACTTCTAGTTTGTTACCCATTGTGTACTCTCTTACATGTGATTGTCAAATTCTTACAAAAATGTATGATCTATAACATTGTCAATCCTGAAAACCCTCGCTTCTAGCAATCATACACACATCTGAATGACTTATACTGTACACCAGATGCTAATTATGGATCACAGGCTAAATGTACTAATCTAACACACTTCAGTTCATATACTACATTTTGATATTTACTTGTATACTTTGTACACTAAGATATCATGACAAACGGCATTGTGTATACGTGTATATGTGTAGTGTATATTCGGTGAAATGTGCATCCCTGTGTGTTTATATGTCAGGGTCCCTAAAAGCTGTGCTTGTTTCTTTTTCCACAGCACGTGATGCACAGTGAGAGTGCAAATTCAAAGGGGAATTGTTCCAGTCGAGACCAGAACAACAGGTGTGTGTGTGTGTGTATGTGTAATTGGTTCTTGTACTTTAGCTTTCTTTTTATGACATGGGTATTAAATTCAAGCCCCACAGAGCTACAGCATGTAGTGTTTATCCTACTCTAACACAATCAAGCCAACTAATTATAACTTGATAATTAGGTGAAGAGCTAAATTGGGTTTGTTTAATCAAGGAAAATGCAACTCTGTGCTACTGTTTCCTTGCTGGAGTTTAACAATCCTGTTAAAACTCAGCCATTTCTCGCACTCCTTTAATTGTATGGGTTTGTGGCTGGGTTTTCACAGGATCCCCAGCTCCTCTCAGGATTCAGCCTCCAGCAGCGTGACCACGGAAAGGCCGCAAGTGGAGCGCCGCAAACGCCTTGTTAGGCAGTACAGCTTGTGAGTCTTTTAAGATAGCTATGTAACATTTTAGTCACAAAGACTTGAACATTAACGTCTGCCAAGAGGAAATTCCAAGCTCTTGTGTGTTTACTTTATGATTCTGAGGACCATTTTTCATTGCTGTCTATGAGGATGATGTTATATGGGAATAAACCCACAGCTTTGTCCTATAGTAACCACAGTGACGAAGATGACCTCCCAGACGCACTCGCGGCCATATCTTCTCAGAGCAACATGAGAAGATCCACATCTAACAGCTCACTGGACAAACAGATCCAGCCACCAATCTACCCCCCGGTAACTATTAATTTACAGTGATCTTAAGCTGTCGTTATAAATAAAAATGACTAACGTTGGCATTACATTCTTGGCATTCTTTTATTAGCAAAAAGTCTCACCACTGGAGCACAGCAACAAATCTCCATTCTGTCCAGGGTCAGTCCCGCATCTCCTTCCTTTCAGTGCACACTCAGTCAGGTAGCACAAACATATACAGTGCTTTAATGGTTCTTGGGTTCTTTACGTCCTTCAAAGGGTTTTTAAACCCTTAAGGATCCTAAATTTTATAAGAGTGTAACAATACAAACAACAAGCATTATGTGCATGATCTATCTGGATACTATACCCTGCCCCTATTGTATTTTACTGTTACTTGATCGGACATGATTATATGAAGTGTTTAAATCTTCTTTTGTGTTTTTGTTTGTGTTTTAGCAATGAAGACCTGAGAACGGATAGAGAAAAACTGCTGAGAGCATTACTAATGACAGAACTCTGAGACTATACACACGTTTATACATGTGCATAAGCAGATTCACTGTAGTAATTTTCTACATTTACATGGTATTAAGTCTATTTTTTAATGGTAAAGCTTATCACGCTTACAGTGCACATGTACAAATTCATGCTTCTAAAAAATATCCAATATTTATGTTTTTTGAAACCATGTTTATTTGCCCCCCCAACTGTTTTTAAAGGGTACATTTAGGATACATGCTTGTTTTATTCCACTTTAGACCACATTGTATTGTGATTTATTGTAAATAATGCACTACACATGCCTACTGTACATACACTGTAAAAAAAAAAAAGAAAAAAAGAAGTGATCTTTCACATTGTCATTTGTTTCAATCTGTTTTCTAACATTTTGACGGAACGCTTTGCACATACACTATACAGTATTTAAATTTATATTCATCGCTACAGTATCTATAATATAATAAACGCAGAACTATTGAATGGATCAGTTCTCATGTTAATCAAACCTGGGTGGTCCAAGTTTCAATGGTCATTCTTGCTAAAACTGGATGATTTCTTTGGGATGTACAGTGAACTGCAGAAGTAATGGCGTAAATTGTAATAAAAATTAGTGTATAAAATGAACATTGCATAAAATTTTCACAAGTGAGTCAGTGAAAATGATTTTTTCCATTTAAACAAGTGGGGAGACAACTGTCCTCAAAAAATCACTCTCATTAGAACGTTTTAAAAATTAGTATGTCATAATAGTACTTATATCACAACTTAAGAAAAAATACTACTACTACTTTCTGTCAGTGTGGAGAAACTCTATTTCTGCCTAATGTTTCTTTTTTGCCTTGGGGCATAAACATGAAGTTGCACATCTTTGGGAAATCTGTGATCCATCATCATGAGGAAAAGCAATGTGCTTTCACCACAAAAAGTACAACCCCAATTCTGAAAAAAAGTTGGGACAGTATGGAAAATGCTAATAAAACCAAAGAGGAGTGATTTGTAAATGTACTTTGACTTGTATTTTAAAAAAAATGTATCAAGACAAGGTATTTGATTTACCTAATCAACTGCATAGTTTTTTGAAGGTAAATGTTTATTTTGAAATTGATGCATGTGACATGTTCCAAAAAAGTTGGGACACGGGTAATTTAGGACTAATAGTCGTGTGACAAGCTGAAATAAGAAGGTGATGTGAAACGGGTGAGGCAATCGTCTAATCATAGTATATAAGGAGCGTCCAAAAAAAAGCCTAGTCCTTTAAGAGCAAGGATGGATCAAGACTCAGCAATCTGCCAACAGATGCATTGATGAATAATCCAAAACTTTGAGAACAACATTCCCCAGACAACTCAGTAGGATTTTGGGCATTTCACCTTCTACAGTGCACATGTCAGATGATTAAAAGATTCAAGGAATCCAGTCAAATCTCGGTGTGTAAAGGGCAAGGCCGAAAACCACTTCTGAATGTGCGTGATCGCCGATCCCTCAGACGTCACTGTCTTAAAAACCGTCATGAGTCTGTAATGGATATACTGACATGGGCTCGGGAATACTTTGGTAAACCTTTTGTCGATCAACACCATTCTCCGCTGCATCCGCAGATGCAAGTTAAGGCTTTACTATGCAAAGCAGAAGCCAAACATCAACACTGTCCAGAAGCGCCGCTGACTTCTCTGGGCTCGGTCTCATCTGAGATAGACAGTATCACAGTGGAATCATGTTTTGTGGTCCTACGAGTCAACATTTCAAATAGTTTTTGGACAAAACAGCCGTCATGTTCCCTAGGCCAAAGAGGAAAAGGAACATCCAAGCTGTTATCAGTGTCAGGTCCAAAAGCCAGCATCTGTCCTGGTATGGGTTGTGTCAGTGCCTGTGGCATGGGTAACTTGCACATCTGTGAGGCCATCATTAATGCAGAAACATATGTTACCATCCAGAGCAGGACAATGCCAAACCACAATCTGTGTGTGCTAGCATGGCCTGCCTGCAGTCCTGACCTGTCTCCGATTGAGAATATGTGGTGCATTATGAAGTGCAAAATAAGGCAACGGAGACCCCATACAGTTGCACAGCTGAAGAAATGCATAATGGATTAACGAATGGGGGAAAATTCCACTTGCTAAACTTAACCAACCGGTGTCTTCAGTTCCCAAACGCTTAATAAGTGTTATTAAAAGTAAAGGTGATGTTACACAGTGGTAAACAATCAACTGTCCCAACTTTTTTTTGGAATTGGGGTTGTAGTTGCTGATCTTTAAGTGATGTATATAAGAATACACTATCGTTTAAAATACCATCAAAACCACAGGCATGACAGTTAAAAACATTTGCCAGGAATTTGGGTGCATGGGCATCAGCTATTACATGCCCTGATGGTTGCTGTGGATGGTCCCACAAAGAAATGCAAAAGACTTACATTTCCCAAAAACAGTTTATTCCCAAGAGTCAAGCTTTCTTCAGTAGATAATCTCACCTGGATACTATAGACTTATAGACTATAGACCACCTAAAAACTGCTGCTGTAATCATAAAGATTATGATGATCATCCTTCTTTCAACACAGTTAGTACAGTATACAGTCATACAAGAGCAATGACATATCACACCATATCTAATATCATCCAGCAGAAGATGGGTTCCCTTTAGGGTTTGGTTCCTCTCAAAGTTTCTTCCTCATGTTGTCTCAATGTTGTTGTTTTTCCCCTTGCCCCTGTCACTTTTGGCGTGGTCATTATGGATCTAAATTTAAATCCACTTCCAGATTTCTGTAAAGCTGCTTCGTAACAGTCTGTTGTTAAAAGTGCTGTACAAATTGAATTGAATTGAATTTAAGATGCCATCCTACAAACTGTTTTAAAAGAACATTAGAAAAGTAAAGAACCATTTAAATGAGACCAAGCTACAAAATGGAGGTCCTGATCGTAACCAAGCAAGCAGACTGTATACAGAGAAAAGCACCTGATATACACTGGGAAATATGGCAGTAGATCATTGATGTTCAGGGGCTCTCATGAACACTGTTGGCATCATGAATTCTGTACTAGAATATTTTAATCCAAAACTGGAATCATGCCTTGATATTAATAATTGCGGGAGGTGGATTATGTTTTAGTGACCATCTCAGTCTCAGTTTAGGTCCTAATGATAACCTGTGGTCTCAATTGAAGAGCGAAGAAATGGTCCAAGGTCCCTCTACAATTATTTCCAATCTTGTTAGACATTACAGGACACGACTAAGTGCTGTGAATCTCTTCAGGGAAGAATTCAGCAAATATTAATTGTGCGTAAAACCAGCATATAGCAGAAAAAAATGCACTCCTTAAAAAAAAACCCTTACGTTTGGGGGGGAAAAAAAGTTAAAATATCATCATCATCTTTTTTAGCCTCATTTAACCTCAAAATAGATTAGTTTTAGAGGTTTAAAAACATGGTCATGCCATAACTGGGAAAATTGCCCTCTAAAGTAAAATTAAAGTGCACATCTCATTTAAAATATACAGTAAACCATGAATGTTCTTGCAGCCCACTAGATGGCAATTATGTGCTTTATTGAAGGACCAAGGTTTGCAATGATGCAGAATCAGATGGGAAATAAGTGCTCATTTAAAACAGCTTGCCCTTATTGCATTTTGATAAATTACAGATCACGACTGTAGAAGAAATGAACTCACTAAAGTCAAATATAAATTCAATAATGTAATTCCATACATTTGTTAACATTTTTCTTTATTTTTTTTCTTTTTAAGTTAACATAAAAATACCAAAATAAAATAACACTTTGTCCATAACATTATAGCCAAACAAATGTCTGACATCTGATATGGCATAAATTGAGATTTTCCTGGTATAATTAAGTAGTGCTTTCTGTACTACTTCCTGTTGGCACGTTTGGGAAGGAACTCAATGGAGCTAAAACGTTGCATCTTAGTGAAAAAAATGTTTTAATCCTACATTTTATAAAAGTCTAGACATAATTAAAAATTCTTTACTAAAAAAAAGCAGTGAGAACAAGCTGTGAGAATCATGGCCAATAAAAAAAAAGCCTGTGCATTGACACAGGCTTGTAATTCAAATCACATTACATGCACAAACAACCTTGATAATCTGAAATACATGTGTGTATGTCTGTTCCAGTAGGCCCAAAACACTTCTTGAGCACAGTAAGTACACACACTGATTATTGCACCCACTCATACACACACACACATACATAAAACATAAAACATAAAAACGTCTACCGATTTACAGCAATTAAGACTAAATGGTACAAGTGTTTCTCTATCAAATGGTTGAGGATGACACGTGTATTTAAATGATGAGGCACAACAGCTACACACACACACACACACACATATATTGAGCACAGTAAGTACTGGTTGTTCCTTTTTCTGACCCTGAATGGTTTTTGGCGAAATGATTAAAGCAAACTTCTGTGAGCGACGACACCTGTGCTCCAAACCTACTGCACTCGGCCACGCATAAGGATGTGGCATACCTTGTAAACATTTCATGTTACATAGCTCTTTGAACTTCATCGTAGAAGCTTCAAAAAAAAAAAAAGTCAAGCTTGAGGACATCTATATGCATTGCAACATACTAACTGTAGAGTCACATCAGCTGGGATAAAGGCACGAACACACAACATTCACATCAGCATGTGTGAACACTGTAAAGACAAGGCCACACACAGACAGACAGACACACAGACACACACACAGACAGACAGAGATCTCTACAGAAAGATATGCATTTTTTTCTAACAATTTGGCTGAAAAATGAATAATAGAAAGTTTGATTCGATGCAGATGGCAAAAAAAAATGCTCATTCTGGTTTAACTTTTTCCTGAGCGATTATTCGTTATAACACACACACACACACACACACACACACACACACACACACACAAAACAAAGGCACATATATCTCTGAGAGAAACTACTACTTGTCTACAAGCAGAATATTACTGAACTCATATATAGCAATGCAGTAAAACAGTGTGCAATATATACAAACATTCTAATATATTCTTTTTATAAGTTCACATAAATAGCTAGAATGACAAAACATGCTATGTTGCTGAGGGCCAAACTTTTCCAATAAAACGATGTGGCTTTATGACTGGCACAGTCTACATCAACTGCAAGTCCAGATAGGCCCCTCCTCCAAGGCTCTGATCTGCCATAGGTTGTTTGGCTGAGAGCAGGGGGGGCAGAGTAACCAAGGCTTCACTGTTGCTAGGCTGTGAGAGAGAAAGAAAGAAATATTACTATTTATAACTTGCACAGCTAGTTTAACCTCAGCGTCATTCTGTAGCACAGCACTGAATACCTCATTAACAGATAAGTGTACTTTACATGCATATTACAAAAGCATGTATTCTCTATAAAATTCAGCACACAATGTAACAATAACCTTCCTTTTAAACATGAACATTAAACCAGATTCAGTGCCCTCCACTAATATTGGCACCCTTGAGCAAAGAAGGCTGTGAAACACTGTCTTTATTGTTGAACCTTTTGATATTTTGTTTGAAAAATTCACAAAAATACTCTGCTCTTATTGACATCAAACAATTGCAAACAAAACATGTTTATCCAAAAAATAAGAATCGTTTTTAAATATAGGTGTGCAACAATTATTCCCACTCCTATGAATTCATATGAGAAAAATATATTTGAAGTATATTCCCACTGATATTTAAAAATGTTTAGTACACCTGGGTGACTAGGAACAGGAACTTGTTCAACCATGACTTCCTGTTTCAGAGGGGTATAAATATGAGGTAACACACAGAATTCCCTTAGTCATTCATAACAATGGGTAAGACCAAGAAATATAGCGGCAAAAGGTTGTTGAGCTTCACAAAATGGAAAATGACTATAAGAAAATAGCACAAGCGTTGAAAATGCCCATTTCCACCATCAGGGCAATAATTAAGAAGTTCCAGTGAACTGGAAATGTTATGAATAAATCTGGAATTGGACGCGTGTCGATATTGTCCGAACGCACTATGAAGAGGATGGTTCGAGTGGCTAAAAAATCTCCAAGGATCCCAGCTGGAGAATTGCAGAAGTTAGTTGTGTCTTGCGGTCAGAAAGTCTCCAAAACTACAATCTGAAGTCACCTACATCACCACAAGTTGTTTGGAAGTGTTTCAAGAAAAAAAAACTTTACTCTCATCCAAAAACAAACTAAACTGTCTTCAGTTTGCCAGAAACTACTGGAACTTCAGATGGGATCGGGTTCTATGGTCAGAGGTAGCCATATGGAAAAGTACCTCATACCCATGGTTAAATATGGTGGTGGCTCTTTAATGTTTTGGGTCTGTTTTTCTGCCAGAGGACCTGGACATTTTGTTAGGATTCATGGCATCATGGACTCAAATGTCAACAGATATTAAATGAAAATCTGACTGCCTCATTCTAAATTCATGTTTTTGGATATATGGGGTGCACAGGACAGAGGTGCACAGTCCTACTGTAGATAATTTGAGGAATCAATAATTTGCAATTAATTTTTTTCTTGTTTCCTTTTTCCTGCAGCAAAACTATACAAACTATACAATTTGTCACAAAAACAGGTATTTCAGCAACAGGTTTCCACATTTGGCTGTAACCATACAATTTTCATTTTTTTAAAAAAAAATCAGACATTAGTGTAATTCTATTTGATTTTATTTGGGCAGTGATTATGGCTCTGGGTTACTAATTTAAGTTCTTTAACAACAGACAATGAGCAAGCCAGATGCGACAGTGGAAGAGAAAACTCTCAGATGACATGAGAAAGCTGGACTGAAATTGCATTCAATACTATGTTGCATTCTAATTAGAGCTAATTAATTAAGAAATGAATGGATGAATTAAAAGTCATCTGGATTGCAGGTACATGCAAAATCCCAAAGAACTGCCACTTTTATGCTTTTGAGTGTTCATGGGCCTGAAACCTGCTTTATACAACAGCCAAGTATGGTCCAGTTTCAACTCAACAAGGTTGAAATCTTATGTACATTAATGCTGGTTGGCTTTAAGGACAGGTGTTTGCTGTGCTTCTGCATCTATCAATTGGGTTAATATTTTTGCCTTCTGGTATTATGTCAAAGATCCTGCAGTTCCACTGAGATATCAGAAAGTAGAGCTCTTCTTAGAGACTATACTGCAGAAATCATTTAACAAAAGAAACAAATTGATCAGACGTCATTACTGTCAAGTTCAATCGGAAATATATTACCAACCCTCTTCCTGGAGATCTACTGTACCTTCCTGCAGGTTTCATCTCCAACCAACATCTAACACACATGTTTTAGCTGAACAAGAATTTCTTAAGGCGATGATTAGATGGTCAGGTGGGCACGATTATGGTTGGAGCTAAAGTCTTCAGGAAGGTAGATCTCCAGGAACAGGGTTGGTGGCCACTGCTGTGGATTATCAGATACATGCCGACAGAGTGTGAACACGCATCAGCAAATTTCAAAATAACTAACCTTGACCCACTTACTGTAAACTAATATGTGACACTCAAACATATGTTTGTGATTAAAAGAGCGTTTTTCATGTTGAGCTCATTCTCATTTGCATATTTTGCATGTTATATTTAGTTTTGAGATCAGTACTTCCTACTAATATAATCTACTACTTTCACTGTTCCAAAATATGAGAGACGCCTGAGGACGAACAGAGAGAATACGACAGCAGAATCGTGTTACTGCAGGCCGATGTACCACACCCTGTGTAACGTATGTGAGGGAATCCAGACCAGATGAACCTGTTCAGCTTAATGCACAGCTTTTCCACTGAAACGTTTAAATCTCTTATGCTCAACACCACAGGACATAGGACACACCCAAATATTCTCTACAACCAAGCCCTACCCAAAAACACCCAACTACACACACCTTTCATTTTCCACTGAAATTTTGGGATAGAAAGCAGAACGAAGACAGCACTAGCGCACTCACTGAATGGTTCGTGTTCAAAGCTTTCCTTCTGACTTGTAATTACTCAGACTCAGAAAAGTTCCGAGATACCCGAATTGGCAACAACTAAACTCGATTTCAAAAATAATAGAGAATTCCTACACACTTTGTTGAAAATTGTGTTGAATACTGAGGCACAGGGCTCTTGATCAGAAGGCTGTGACTTCAAATCGGAGTACTGCCAAGCTGTCACTGTTGGGCCCTTGAGCAACACCCTCTGCAGCATATACAGCAGATACCCTCAAGGGTGTACGTATAAGCTCCTGACGGATGTGCACTGTTTCACCCACCTGATAAGCCTGTACCATGCTGAGGATTTCCTTTACTCCGTTGGTGTAGGTATGAGTGGAGGTATGGCCCTGCATCCTGATCAGTGCTGCATGTGGGCTGGAGAGGACAGAGCCAGGTGTGTGTGTACTTGCTGGGAAGTAGCCCACATTGGGTGGAGAACCTGGGGGGCTAAAGGCAAGGTCATTTTAAAGCACGTAGTACAAGTATCACGATACTATACTATATATTTTCCTATTTTTGTAGTATTGTAAGTGACAAAAGACAATGACCAGCACAAATTTATTATTTTTTTTTTAACAAACTCAACCATTAAATAGTAAAAAAATAAATAAATCATGAAGTAACCTTTTAGAGTTTTGGTCAACACAGGACTCAACTTCTTTCATAGACATGTTAGTCTATTTTTGCTTTGATTAACGGTTTCTTACATTACCCTCAATGCCGTTCAACTACCTGCTGATAGTGGTGCCAGTGGAAATTAGCCCTTGCTTCATCTCTACCTAAAGAGAGGGATGTAGGAGCACTTTAGTCCTTTAATCTGTCCAGCTCTCTCACCTCCTTATCGGTACATGCTGCTCAAACAGATAAGGTTCCAAGGCTTCAATTTATGTTAATGCAACTATCAACACCATGGCACTTGTCATCTCTGAATCTCCATCCCTGATCTGGCTACATCACTCTCCTCTCCTCTCCACCAATAGTTGGTGGAAACTGCTGTTGCATCATCCAAGTAGATGCTACATACTGCTGGTGGATGCAGAGATTTCCACCCCATACAATGTAAAGCGCTTTGAGTGTCTAGAAAAGTGCTATATAAAGCTAAGGAATTAATATTATTATCTCGTAGATAGGGTGCACAGTGGCTTAGTGGTTAGCATGTTCGCCTCACACCTCCAGGGTTGAGGGTTTGATTCTCTCCACACTGCCCTGTGTGTGTGGAGTTTGCATGTTTTCCCCGTGCTGCAGGGGTTTCCTCCAGGTACTCCAGTTTCCTCCCCCAGTCCAAAGACATGCATGGTAGGCTGATTGGCATGTCCAAAGTGTCCATAGTGTATGAATGGGTGTGTGATTGTGTATGTGATTGTGCCCTGTGATGGATTGGCACCATGCTTCCTGGGATAGGCTCCAGGTTCCCCATGACCCTGTAAGATAAGTGGTATAGAAAATGGATGGATTATCTCATAGATCGCTAACTAGCTGAGCCAAGTATCTGCTGTAACTCAGCGCCAGTGCTTTATGGAACTTTGATTCCAAAGTTTGTTGTGTCTTGGGCTTTTCATTAATATGATGTTGAATGTTGCTTATTTCGCAGGTGATATTCTGCATGTCGCTAGAAAATGGTGAGTGAGAAAAGAAGCTCTTGGGTTTTTTTGTTTTGTTTTGTTTGTTTTTAGGAGCTAAGTCAAACCTGACTGTTACACCGTATGTTAGAGATTGTGGATTTTTTTTTTCTCCCTTTAAAAGCCATTGTAACTGCACAAGCAACGACCCCCTGTGATGTCTGAGTGGCAGACAACTGCAAACTTCGCAAGGAAAATTAAAACAGCACCAGCAACCAACAAATTAGTACCAGGATCACTACAAACTTCAGAAATATTTCAGTATGATCATATTTAATGTGTTTCCTTTTACTCACACACAGCTGCTAGGAAAATGTAGCTATCAGTACCTACAGTAACGTAAGAATTTAATAAATATTGTTCCTTACAAAATTTGACAAAGAATTTTGTGTGAGAATCATCAGCATCTCAATTCTAATCTGAAAAAAAAAAGATTCCTATTTCATCCTGAATTGTGCGTACCTAAATGAACCTCACACTCATTTGATTTATTCAAATATCATCAGGTAACCCATCCAGTCCTCCCACACACATTTCCGTATAGGGGTTATAGGAGCTGGGTGTGAAAAACACAAACACACACACACACAGAACACAGAAACACACCCAGCTAAAATGTGCTGTTCTAGTTGTGCAAGTCTTTCTTGAAGGCTGTAACAGGGTTATTATGTTCAGAGCTCTGTGAAGCTGCCTCAAGTGAATTCACACTTACAATCAGTAAAATTTGGTGACTTAAAGTACAAGTAATGCTGAGAATTACTGGAATAAAAGTAAAAAAGAATTTTTTTTAAAAGCCAACTTTCCTCCAACATTATAGTCAAAATCATGTTGTTAATTAGTAAAACTAAACTACATAATTGTAACTGCTGGTTTTAACTAGCCATGTTTTTAAAGAGAAATTTCTACAATTTAACTCAAGGTGACTGTTAACACAGTCATATACATCTCTTTATAATTTTGTGATTAATTGGGATATAAGAATATTATGTAATATTATGTTATCAAATGTTGTATCATCCATGACTTAAAAAAATGAAATGAAAATGAGAAAATAAACAACAGCCAAGTAATTATGCAAGGGATGTTGGCTTTTTTTTTCATTTACTTGTAAAACATTTTAATTTTTCAGCTGCTCTTCTGGAAAGCAAATAAAAACATAACTCATGCCAGGCCACAAGGTCTTATTAGAGTTAGGTCATTAGGTCTTGAGACTACTACAATAACTCACAGGCTGCACTAATATAACACACCTGGCTCGTCAGTAGAGGAATCCACTCTGATTTTTTTTTTCCACATACCTTTAAATTCTACTATATAACAGTAGCATTACTAATAACCTATTCAAAACCAGTGGCAAAACACTAGCATTTCTGCCGATTCAGCTAGAAAATGTAATCTACGATAGCTGATGTTTAATTGAATGACTTAAAATGAGCTTAATTCAAAGGTTAATGAAATAAAATGTAATAATACAACATCCCAGTTGTCCCAGAATTCATTTACTGTACATAAAAATGAACGTCTGAGTACACTACCAAGAACTTATTTCATCATTCATAAAAACTAGCAAGCAAAGTACCTGGTCTATATCAGTTTATATTATTTTACATTGTTTTTTACATTAATTAAAAAGCTAATTAATTCATATTTTAAGAGACATTATTTAAAACTATCCTATTTGTTTAAATTCTAAAAACTGTTGTGACATCACATTATTTTCATATAATTAATATTTTTATAGTAGCTGCATGATTTTTTTTAACTTTGATTTGTGGATTTCTGAACCCTACTGAACAGCATTTTATTTGACTTTATATGTCTTGCACTAAGTGCCTTTCAAAGGTTTTTACTGTGTTTCTGTATCAGGTCCTGACCCACGACTTCCAGAAACAGAACTTATAAGAATTTATAAGACAGGATACATGTGTTTGTGAGTCTCTCAATATGCTAATGGTTGTGTATTTGATCTTACCTTGGATAGTAGGCCGTGTAGTTTATGTACATCTGGTTGTTAGCTGGGTAGAACGTAGCCGGTGCCATTGGGCGGGGACTCAACAGGAACTGGGAGGGATAGAGACCTGCTGCCTCCACAGGAAGGACTGCCCCTGTAGGAAGCACTGCGCCAGCAGGAAGTACAGCCCCCGCAGGAGGGAAAGAGTAAGATGCAGGAGAGAGACCTGCAATTGCAGAACACGAACGAAAGAGTTTAGGTACGACAAATCTAAAACTAATACCTCACACATCTAGTTAAAGTGACTAGGTAAACCCATAGTTAGTATTTTGTTTAAACTGTGTTTTAGACCAGATCAAATCATGCCCATTCACACTTCAGTTCAAGGATTTTGATAATGCACCAGTTACAGTTTACTTACCAGTGTGAAGTGGCTCCAGAGAACCATTGCAAACCAGAGTTCTTCAAGGAGAAACCATGCAAAGAACTGTGATAGGGCATGATACTGGTCCTCTTTAAAACACTTCAACCCAGCCTACACGCACCCCCCCCCCCCCCCCTTTACCATTGTATAATCTATAGTCTTCAATTCAGAGTCTGAAATCCATTGTAACTCTTAACTTCTTTTTATGACCCTGTTCATTGTTTGTTGTCAGATCATGCACTCACTCATGCACACAAACAATGAACTGCTCACTGCAAAACACTCAGTGTTCCAACCTTCAAATCAGCCTGTTCTACTGGCGGTACTGTTTCATGTTCTCACAGAGTCTAAAATCCTATTGTTATACAACTCAACATTCAAGATTCTCTCCTTTACAAAAGTGTGCAGCCTGGCCTAAACTTCCCTCAAGAATCAGTGACTGCCACCATCATTCAACAACTAGTCAGGTGTGCCACCCTCCTCCACCAACCTTCCCAACAACGTGCACTACAGAGCACAAAGCATGAGTGGTGTCTGTGGGACTTTCAAATGATCTGGCTTCTCCAGGTGCTCCGAGTGCTTGATGTTGGGTATTTTGGGGTCAAAAGGTGAGCAACCTGATAATCCAGACTAGATCAGATGGAAGGGAAGGAGAAATCTATACTGCACCAAAAGAAAAAGTCACTGTACACACGTTTTGTCCGCGTCACGTCTTGTGCATCATGCGAACAGAGTGCCATACAATTTTCAAATCAGGTAAACCATAATCACAAGATTAATTCACAAATCAAAGACTTAATAATCCCAAATCAGTTCCAAATTAGAGCCCCACCCTCCACAGCTGGAAAATGAGTGAACGTGGAATCAGTCACCACAAATAATCACAAAAAAAAGAAAAAAGAACATCCACCCAGATGATTTCACTCCTGCCTGTTCCACTTCCGGTCTTCTTCTGGTGCCATGGACTTCTGAGTGAGAGGAAGGAAGGGAGCAAGGAAAGGAGGAAGAGGAAGGCGTGAAGCGCCACCTACCCGCAGCTCAGAGAAGCAGCCCCGCAGCCCATTAGCACTTACGTCGTAACTTACATGGTGGCGGCGAAAGGCCGCTCCTTGAGAGCGAGCCACCCATCAGCACCACATTCATCTCCTGTGCCGAGCAGGCGAATACCTCCACGTAGCGTTCCTTCATGCTGCGCTTGTGGCAGCGCTGAGCTGTAGCATGCGCCCTTTCCACCGACCGCATCTGGATGAATGCATCACCCGATGGACGGCCCTAGACATACACACACACGCACACACACACACACACACAAATGCACTCAAATTAAACATAGGCCTATGCTTAGCCTCAATTTTTATCCCGAATGCTGCATTTTATATACACTACCCGTCAAAAGTTTGGAGACACTCGACTGAAATGTTTCTCATGATCTTAAAAACCTTTTAATCTGAAGGTGTATGATTAAATGTTTGAAATCGGTGTTGTAGACAAAAATATAACTGTGCCAACATATTCATTTCTTTCATTACAAAACTAACATTTTATTTACAAAAATATATTTTTTAAATGGATTACATTCTGGAATACATTTCTGGAAATTCTAGGCAAAAAGGGGGTCTACTTTGAAGATGCTAAAATATTAAATTATTTTGATTTATTATCACAACATAATTCCCATAGTTCCATGTGTGTTACTCCAGTGTTATTCCAATTGTGTTATTATTATTATTCTAAAATGTGTGTGGTTAGGGGGGACGAGTGTGTCTAAACTTTTGATGGGTAGTGTATATGTATAATCATATAAGTAGGACACACATAAAAGTGAAAAACAAGAAAAGATCATAAATTAAAAGCCCCTGAAAATACTATTTCATATATATATATATATATATATATATATATATATATATATATATATATATATATATACAGGTAATCAAAGCTTATATTGTGCAGCTTTTCTGTTTTGACTCTGATCAGGATACAGATTGTTAGAACAACATTTTGAACCCTCAGAACCTTTCCAGGTTTTGGCTTATTAATTTTATTTTCGATGGAGAACATCAGTTATTAGCTACATAAGCCATAGGAAACAAAAACGGGAACCTGCACACTGAAAAGTAAAAACAAACCCATATATGTTTTATTTACAAAACATGACACTCATAATAACTGTCACAAGGGGGCTTTTAGAAATGTTTTAGTTTTACAGTTGAAATTTTAAACCTTATGGTGAAATGCACTTTTGTCATTTAGATTTTTTTCATATATACTGTAATTGTCTGGAGAACACATGATGGTGTAAGACTGGATGGGTCTGAAGCCTATATACCATAAACAAGTTTATGAAGATGTATGAGGCATTCCACAACACATCTAACCACATAATCTGCATGCAAGAATGAATATTTTATTTATTTATTTATTAAAAACAGGTCCGGACAAACCTTAAAAATAGTGAGTGCATTATATACGCGTTCTTAGTCTCATTTTGCAAAATACGTAGCTTTACAGAGATAGAAGAACCAGCTGCCCTGAAGGCCTCTGTGTACTTCATGCTGAGATGATGTTTTGCTGGTTTCCATGTTTCCAATGTGATGTAAATACAGAGCATTCAGACTTCGGCAGAGGCTTGCTTGCCGTCTCATGCACATGGCGGTTGGGTGAACTCCACAGATGAAGAAGCTATGTGACCAAGCTTCTTGTGTATGTGACTGGTTGCTGTTACAAACAATACAATACATGCCCAAGCTGATTCTGTCAAAGATGGATGACTTTAAGGAGTGTCAGTCTTCTTTCTGTTGTTATGGAAACTGTCATGAAATCTAATAGCACCACCTGTAGTACTGGAGAACTTGTGCACAACAACCAATATGAAACCTCAGAGAGTATACAATATTGTAATCTCACTACGGTGGCTTTGTGTTCGCACAACCTTTGTAGATGGTGAACATTAACAATAAGATCTGTAAGAATAAGAATATGTGTGTGTGTGTGTTAAAGAAACTATCATTAACTGTGACATTTTTGAGGCAATGTCCATTGTTAAAAGCACTATACAAATAAAAATTGAATTGAAATTGAATTGAATTGAACCTTAACATTAAGAACAATCTTGCATGTGGGACCCAAGACGTCGATATATACATTGTGTATGTACTTGTCTTACCTGCTGATTGAGAACCATGTGTACTCCATGTGGTTTAATATCGGCTGTGTATTCGCCTAGGAATAGCAGGATATCTTGAACAGTAGCGTCATATGGCAGACCTCTCAGTCTCAGACAGTCCCTCGTTCCGTGTATGGCAGCAACTGTTGGTGGCACAAACGCTGGCTGGGCAACTAAGGGCAGGATAGGTGAGGGGGCCACTGGAATTAGCGGCACCGAGGAATATCTGTTCAAAACCTGTCACATACAGATGTCCGCACAATGAAATAAAAACTTTTCCAAACATTACGACATATTAGAACAATGAGCAGCACACTGCAGTGATGGATCTGGGCCAAGAGGATACCAATGTTTGCTTTCTGCAAGAGTGGTAATAAAATGACAACACACCCTGTGTGGGTGTCTGTGTGAGCATGTGTTCTGTATGGTACAACTTCACTGGGTGTATACAACGCTTGTATTATATCAGCAAAGATGTTTTAAGTAATTGCGAACAACACACACACACACACATATATATATAATTTACCCATATAAGGTACGTATAAGAAAATACATTTGACATTTGAATGACATTTAGTGCTGATTACTAATACTGCAACAATTTGGGTACAACTGCATACAGTTTGACTGAAATGCTTTGTCAGTGCACTGGCAGCTATCTTTTTATGCGCTCACACACACACTTTAAGCATCATTTACCAGGACTGCAAACTGCCAAAGGCAAAATTTCTTCACTTTTCTTTTTCTTCATCAGGATAAGATTTACCAGCTTTGTCAGTTTTTTTCCTTCATTAGTACATATTACTGCTGCTCTGCTCTTTTTCTCGCTATTTAGAATATTTATTTCTCTCTTATATATTATCTTCCCCAGACTGGAAACGAGGAACTGATTTCTCAGAACAAATTAATAAATAAAACATTTTTGTATGAGAATAAATATACTCAGGTGCTAGTCAATATACCTGGGTGCACCACTAAAATATTACCTCAAGTACGGGAAACACCTCACCAGGAAAGCCTGTTGTTATGCCTGGTTCATTGGCAAGTTAGGCAAGAAACAATGCTGACTTAGTACAGGTGTGTCAAAATCCAGAGCTGGATTACCACAGTCCTACAAATTTACGTAACACCCCTGCTGCAACACACTCAGATCAGCCAATCAATTAGACTGACGTAGTTGACGAGTCAAATCAAGTAAGAGCACGAAAAGCAGTGCAGTGTGCTGGCTTGTGGCACCGAGTTGTATAAACAAGGGGTTCTCAAACATTTTATAGCCAGGGACCGATTAAAAACTACAAATTTATTCAGAGAACACCACCAGCACTGATGTTGTCGATTGGCATTATTTAAAAGGGCCCAATAATATTTTGTCAGTTTATTAGCGCCATAGAGATTTTTATTCACAGTAATAATACATACTAAGTCCAAGTTGACATTATTTGTATCTGGATTCAATTATTAGACCAGTCTAATAAGAATAATAAAAACAATAGCTTTAATAATGGAGGATTGTGATTTCCACCACTGTAACAAAACTGAAAACAATCATAGACTCTCTGACTATGCTTCACTGGACCACTCTGAGAACCACTGGTCTAAACCACTGGTCACTGGTTCATACCCTTTTTAATAAATGATTCCATGAATAATATTTGTACAAACCTGTTGCACCTCTGCCGCTGTGCTCTTGAACAGCTCGATGTACCTCTTGCCCAGGATTTCCTTGTGCTTCTTCAGTGCATTCTCTGCGTACTCGTCACAGGAGAACAAGACAAAAGCGTCCCCGGAGGGCCTGCCATCAGGGAAGCGCACAAATAGTATACCCTCTGTGCCGTCCGTCACTGGGCACGACGGAGAGAAGAACTGCAGCACCTGCTCAGCTGTGGCAGTGAATGGTAACCCTCGCATGCGCACGATCACCTGGTTCTCCCGTGACAGGAATTTTGCAACTTCATTAGAGGTGCCTGTTATTGAAACACAAATATAATGTATTTGTATTACATACAACGTTATTCCTTCTGACAAAAAGGGCACAAGATGCTGTGAGAAGACTGTTTCTTTACCTCCTGCTATCTTTAAGAAGTCTTCACCAGTTGCTTTATAAACCTGGAACACAAAACTACAATATTTTCTCTCTGCATTGCTTTATTTATTATCAGATAAAGGAAAAGACACAATTTGATCTTTAAGAAAATATTCTATAGTATAATAGCTATTATATTAGCGTGCAGGTACTGTTACAGACCGTGTTCTGAGTTAATGATTGAAGTTCAAAAGTTACTTCCATATTTATGATGAGAAAGATCAGAGTAGGTGTACGCTTAAGACAAATACGGTAATTGCAGTTTTTTTTTGTTCACTGAGAGTACTTTGTTCGCAACATTTAATGTGGCCACGAGACATGAAATCACAATGTGTCTGCAGAATTTACCCTATTTTATCATGCTTTTAATTTGCTATTTTGAATGGCTGAATGAATAAAATAATGGAAATAAATAATTTTTGTTAATACAGTGTGTTCTCCTGTACAGAAAACATGCCACCAGTTTGAAGGATAAGCTGACCAAGCACTCATCTGCGACACTTTAAAGCTTGATTTAAGTAAGTGTTATTCATAACTTTATCCATATATAATTCAGTCACTGAGATGTCTCTGATTAATAAGCTGAATATTCCATGGACTTTTTATTAATTAATTATCTGTTTATAAGGGTGGCAGTGGCTCAGTTGGTAGAGCGGGTTGTCCACTAATAGTAGGGTTGGCGGTTCGATTCCTGGGCCGCATTACTCCACACGTCGAAGTGTCCTTGGGAAAGACACTGAACCCCAAGTTGCTCCTGATGGCAAGTTAGCACCCTGCATGGCAGCTCTGCTACAATTGGTGTGTGAGTGTGTGTGTGAATGGGTGTATGAGAACCAGTGTAAAGCGCTTTGGATAAAAGCGCTATATAAGTGCGCCATTTATCTGTCATATTTATTTATTTTATATTGCCCTCAAATGACATTCCATCGTTTTTCCAAATGTATTTGCAGCACAAAACACACCACATTTTAGCATGAAATATTGTGGTGACAACAATTTATCGAACAGTAGCACTGGATTTAATTCTCCGCCTCACTTGAGCTCATATCACATTTTAAAAAAGCCTATTTAAATTCAAGGTCAGAATGCATAACAAAGTGCATAACTAAGATGCATGACTGTTTTTGGCAAACTCTACCCTACGCACACAACTCCTGCACAACTGTCCGAGTAGCACAGTCACATCCGGGGTCTGAATACTGGTGTGCACTATTATGTTATTAAATCAGAATACATTTCTAAATGACACACACATATTAGGATGACAAAATACACATGCTCACATTGGTAAGATAACAGGATGATGTAATACAATTCTTATTCATGGGATGAGATCACAAATATTAACACTAACATAGGTATAACTCTTGTTGTACTAATGATGGTTAAGAAAATGCACCTCAATGTATCTTGAGCCCATGTGATGTTTATGTCTCTGCAGCGCCAGGTCCCGGTGTTCTTCACTCTCAAACCGAACGAGTGCCTCACCATTCCTTCTGCCCTGAGCATTCAGGCATAGAGCAGCACCCCCTCTACACACACACACACACACACACACACAGGCCTGTGATTATATGTTTCTTATTATATTTTCTATCAATATACACTACATCTCTAGGGCAGGTGATTGAGTCTCATGGCTTCTCATATCATTGCTATGCTGATGACACCCAGCTCCATTTGTCCTTCCAGCCTGACGATCCATCCGTCTCTGCACGCATCTCTGCTTGCCTTTCGGACATCTCGGTCTGGATGAAGGAAAACCATCTTAAACTTAACCTGGCAAAATCTGAGCTTCTCGTGATCCCAGCCTGTCCCTCAATTAACCACAACCTCACTGTACAGCTTGGCTCACTCACACTCATGCCAACCAGGACGGCCAGGAACCTTGGGGTGATTCTTGATGACGGCTTGACCTTTACAGACCATATCTCAGCAACTGCAAGGTCCTGTAGGTTCATCCTTTACAACATCAAGAAAATCCGACCCGACATCACCAAACAGGCTACACAGATAGGTACAAGATCCAGGCTCTTGTTATCTCTAAACTGGACTACTGCAACTCACTGCTTTCAGGCCTCCCAGCCAGCTCCATCAAACCCCTTGAGATGATTCAGAATGCTGCAGCGCGCCTTGTCTTCAACCAGTCTAAGAGAACCCATGTCACACCCCTCTTCATCTCCCTCCACTGGCTTCCTGTAGCTGCCCGCATCAAGTTCAAGGCCTTGATGCTCACCTACAAGACCTTGTCAGGAACAGCACTCTCCTACCTCAACTCTCTCCTGAAGGCCTACGTTCCCTCTCGCAATCTGCGATCGATTAGCGACCGACGTTTAGCAGTTCCAACACAGCGTGGCGCAAGGTCCCTTTCCAGAACCTTCACACTAACTGTTCCTCAGTGGTGGAATGCACTTCCAATCTCAATCCGGACCGCAGAATCTCTCACCATCTTCAAAAAACAGCTAAAGACCCACCTCTTCCATGAACATCTAACCAACTCATAATAAAAAAATTTTTTTTAAAAAAGGGCACTTACACCTCTACTCTGCACTTTGCTTCATCTGGAATTCAATTAATAGATCTTGTATGGTAGCACTTCTTGTATTGTTCTCTGCTTGATATATCGCTTTGCTTGTATCTTTCTCATTTGTAAGTCGCTTTGGATAAAAGCGTCTGCTAAGTGAATAAATGTAAATGTAAATGTAAATATGGTCCATTTGGAAGATTTATATAAATTTTATAAATCAATAAAGCCTTGTGCTTTTGGCATTGTTAGGTACACTCTATTAATACTTTTAAGAAAGCTTTGAAATGCACTATACAATACAACATATATTATAATTATACACAATTTAAAATCACTTTAATTAGAGGTGCATACTTGGCAATGTTGAGACCCCTGAAGAAGCGTGCAACGTCCTGGTCTGAGGATTGCCAGGGAAGGCCTCGAGCCCTGATCACAGTATTGTCATCTATCCTCTCCATCTTGCTGCTGCACACACACACATACACACACACAGCATAATATGCAACAACATAACCAACCATAAAGTATTATATGAAGTATTACAGAATATAACACTGAGAAACACTACATGAATGTGGTTAAAGGAAACTCTTACCAGGTACCAGTTTCAAACTTCTCATTCACTTTCTCAGGGCACGAGAACATTTGACCTGTGATGATTTTGTAAAACTTCAAATTAAACTTTCACAAATGAGTGTGTGTAAGTGAATGTGTCTGTGTGTGTATATAAGTGTGTCACTTACAGACAGGCTCAGAGACGAGTGCTAGAGCAATGCTGGACATCTGCTGAACCTTGAGCGCAGTAAAGTTATTTACAGAATCCACCTTCACATTCAGGTCTGACCAGAGGTGCAGTTAAGGAAAGCTACTAAACCCTATACTCCACACCATAACACACCATAATTAATGATAATAATGTGATTAAAAACAAAAGAGCAGGATAATCGCTTATATCAACTCATTATAACCACTAATGTATAACCTAATGTAATCATAGTCTACTGAAAAGGAAAGTTTATGAATCACCTTTGTATATATTATATATGCTCAAGTGTGCATGTGTGTGTGTATATGTGTGTATGTGTGATGTCATTAGGTGGGTGTGGCAGTTCAAGCTTGTTGGCTAAACATTCTTTGCTTTCTCTTGCAGGCTTATTAGGTGCACACTATTGTCTCTCTATTTGCATTTCAAAACCTTAGGGCTCCTGCAGCCAACACCCTTTTCCTCACACACACACACACACACACACACACACACACACACACTCACACCCTTTAGCATACTACCTCTCACACAGGCTGTCAACTGACTTCTGACTTCAGTCTGAGTGCACGTTTACGTACATAAAATACAGCCTTTGCCTCGGAGTATCGACTATAAACATGGTGTAACTTTCATTATAACATTGAGAAAAAAGGTGGTTTTATACAATATGTTAGGAGCAATGCAAATAGAACTGTGCAAATTACACAACTTCACTGAGCAGTCTATGTTGCATAGCTGTTAATCTTGTGTATACTAGTGTATGTCAAAAGATCAGCTATTCAGATTCCTGGACGGTTGATGGTCTTGATGCTAAACAATAAATAAGAAAGAAAAAAAAAGCCAAAGGATACAATCTGTCATAAACTTAAGATCCAAGTCCTTCAGATCAGCCGCAGATGGGACATGCTTCTTGAACTCTTTCCGCAGGTCAAAAAACGAGAAAAAACATTCGGGTAGTGGGATGTTCTGCAACAGAAAGCGCAACTACATTTAGCTTCAGGGATGCTGGCAAAAGAATTTGAAGCCCAGTAACATTAACAACTGTACATGACTGATAATGTACAATATAAAATAATGTAATGACAGAGTTATAACATTAGGTTACAGTAGTAGACCTTCATACCTTGCTGGAAGCTTCTGGGTGCAGAACCTGACGCAGGTGAAGCTGACCATCCGTGCAGAGGCAGAAGGAGTTTCCTGAACTTGTGCTTATTTCTGACTGCAACCTTTCGTTAAACTACACGCACAACACACAGACATATACCATTAATGAAACTATTACTGTCCGGATTTAGATTTCAAGTGCAGGGTAAAGGAGTCCCCCACACATTTCCTAGTACAAGTATAACAGAAATGTTATGGCCAATATCGGCACGTCAACGTTTTGAAGTAAATCAAATGTCATTAAAGTAACACAGTGATCATTATGTTCTTAAACCATCATTTGTAAGTTGGTCAATTACAGAGTGTCTGAAAAGTCAGAAACCAATGTCCGCAAAACTACATATACTTCGTTTTGCATTTATTGTGTACAACATACGCGCTTAAGTGTCCTTCCTTACACTCTACGCATTTTCTCAGCCGCTGTATCGTGTATGTTTGTATGGATTTTACTCAGCATATTTGGATCAACATATTTGCTTAACATATTCCCTTTGGGGTTTTTTCTGACTTTTCAGACACCGTGTATAGATGTGGACATGATACCACATGGACATGTGATGCCATGTGATATTCTCTGGAAAACAACAACAACAAAAAAAAAACTTGATGTTCATGTCTGCTTTCAATGCTATCAAAACACAATCAAAACCATGTCAAATAGATTTAATCCGAGTCAGGGTGATAGCTACACGAGATAAAAGCATAAGCAATCGACTCCCTGAGCAAAACTCCAGCTGAAACCACAAAGTACAATTCCAGTCATCTGAAATTGTTGGAATAAATAGAAATCAAATTTCAACTGAGCTCAAACTGTTTTATCTAACGATAAAATCATTCAAGACGTCAGCTGAAACCTAGAGAACCCATTAGTAAACATTCCTGCTGTCATCCTTGTAGATTATTTTACCTGTAATGCCAACTAGAATTTATCTCGGAGTCCAAATAAGCAAGCAACTAATAAATAAATCAAACTGCAAATATAAATATGTAATAATGTAATTCCACTCTGTGGTTTGCATGTCGGTACACACGTTTAAAACAAACAAACAAACAAACTACTGACTGTTAAACAGTGGTATCATATTATTCAGTGAAGTACAAAATAAAGTGTGTGTGTGTGTTTAAGTGTTTATTATTACTAACTCCATGCTGTTTGATTTCGCACCTGACTGAGAGCTTGTTCGAGCGGAGCAGCAGCTGAAAGGGCCTCCTCACTGAGGCCGCTCGCCTCCCTGCAGTCCTCCGTCAGCTCCACACTCTCCGGCTTCACCAGCACTTCATTCACTGCACCAGTCTTAACAACAACAACAACAAGTTTTCACATCAAAATAAAGTCAAACACACAAAGAATCCGTCTAAACGTGTCTGTTATACACCGAATATCTGTGAGAAACCTGTTTCAGCGTGTATGGTTTTGAATATTTTGCCGATTAGCTAGCCTCCAGGCGTCGTCGAGCTTTTTACCAAAATAAAATACTGAATAAACTTTAAAGAACAAAACAAAAGTTTGTTCTAAATGTAGAATTGTGGATAGTCAAAGTTATTCTCACTTAGCCTGACAAAAAGGATAGTTATTTACCGTTTTATTGCCTAAATTCAAGACCTGCCACACCAGCTGAATGATTTCCTTCTCGTCTGAACCTAACAGGTCTCCGCTCGCGCCAGACGTCGTGGTGAAGAGCAGCACCAGGTATTCAGGATTGACCGTCATTTTTTTTTTAAATACACAAGTAAACGGAAGAAGAAAAAAAATGAAAAGAAATAAAGCAAATGTTAACAACCCGAAACCCTGATACCACAGAAATTCCCAGGTGACAGTGAAGTAAGGGCCCCCAGTCACCCCCACACCTAAGGACAGGTAAGCACTGCGCCGAGCTCCTTTATGTCTCCGTAGCCTTTCGATTGCGTGTGAAACTCTATGCAAAAAAAAAAAAAAAAAAAAAAAACACAGTCGCGCGAGCCCCGTAATGGCTGCTCGCTCGTGCTCGCTTTTGTTCGCGCCTCTTACCTGGCCGTCGCCCACGTGACTCACAGGTAAAGCGTTACCTGGCCAGCGCGAGCGCTCTCTATTGGTGCTCAGAAACAGGGACGTGGCAAAGGACCAGGAAAAACACACACAAGCAAAACATATCTCACGACAAAGTAAAGCCAATCTAGCTCAATAACTTAGTCAATTCATCACTACACTCTCAGAAGAAAGTGTATTAACTGTATTATTGTAACAGAAGTGATACCTTCAAGCACAAACAAGCATTTGTACCTTTAGTATGCACCTTAAGTCATTGTTTAAAGGTACACTATAACCACGTTTAAAGGTGAAAGCTCTCAGTGATGAGAAGAAAAAAAAATTCAAAAGCTACTGTACCAGCTCCCAAAACACAAGCTGAACTGGTCAAGCTGGTTGACAGCCATTAGAAGCTGTTAGAAAGCAGACAATTTCTTAATTACTACTAATGCTACATCATAGACAAATAAGTATTAGGAACTAACAAAATGTTCTACCAGCTTGACTAGTTTGGCTTGTGTTTGGGAAGCCAGTCTGAAGACGCTGGATTTTTCAGTAGGGAGGTAGATCTTTTGTACCTATAATATCTAGCTTTCACCAGCGTTCACTTTGGATAAAGTGCACTATATCCAAAAACATGGATATAGTTTACTTTTAAAATGATTTAAGGTACAAAAGATGTACTTCCCTGCTGAAAAAATGCACACTACATACACATTTTATGTGAAGGTACAAAATTTGAATTCTTGTGGATACCACTCCATCAACAAGGAATGGTACAATGTAGTACCCTTTTTTATGAAAGTGTACTGGAAAGGAAATCATGGCCCACTCAAGTAGCCATCAAATAAAATAAATAAGTGATCTGTAGTAATAATAATGATAATAATAATCAGCCAATCTGCAAGTTGCACTGTTTATGTTGTGCCAGGGAATTATCTTTTCCCATGTTCATTTGCTTGTGGATTTAAGTTTGATACCCTCAAACATAAAACTTTTGCACCTTTAGTATACAGTATATCTTTAACTAGAAAGGTGCAGACCTTTAAAGCTTTAATCTAAGTAATTACAGTGGAATTATACCTTATATCTCTCTTAAAGGTACACTATATCTACATTTCCAGGTGAAAGAGACATAAAGGTACACAATTTAAGGGTACCACCCTGTCAACGAAGAAAGGTATAGATTAAATACTGGTGTGTGTTTTTTCCCCCCTGAGAGTGTAGGCTAATGCAGTATTTACAGTAAGAGTACAGTAAGGTGAACTCTTTAAAAATTCTGTGTCATTAGCAATCCTGCTATCTAGGTACACATGGTACACATCCACTGATAGCAGAGAGGCTTCTGCACAGTGCCACTGCCCTAGAATGGTGCACAATCCTTCACATGATGGTCAGAATAGTCAGTCTGGGCTGCAATCAAACACAAATGAGTTTGTTATGTGCAGAAGTCTGAAGTGCAGGAGCTGGAATATTACACAAGTAAGGACAGTGTAAGTACTAACTTTTCAGTGTTCTTAATAAAGCATTGCGATGCAAGTAGTTCATTGCACACTTTGATAATCTACAGTGGAATGCTGTTGCACTTGTTTTGAAAAAATTCTAATGAGAAAATTAAGACATTCTTTCAAAACAACAACCTGACTCTGAGGCTGAAAAGTCGAACATGTGGGTTTAATGAATTATCCACTAACTCTCTCAAAATAAAATATGATGAAAAATTGGGGGGCACGGTGGCTTAGTGGTTAACATGTTTGCTTCACACCGCCGGGGTTGTGGGTTTGAATCCCGCCTCCGCCCTTTGTGTGCGGAGTTTGCATGTTCTCCCAGTGCTTCAGGGGTTTCCTCCCACAGTTCAAAGACATGCGTCGTATGCTGATGTCCGTAGTGAGTGAATGTGTGTCAGATTGTGCCCTGCGATGGGTTGGCACCCAGTCCAGGATGTCCCCCACCTTGTGCCCAGAGTTCTCTGGGATAGGCTCCAGTCTCCCTGCAACCCTGTGTAGGATAAGCAGTATGGAAAATGGATGGATGGATGAAAGGTGGTTATTATGTATAATGTACAGCATCCTCCAGAAATACTGGCATCCTTCATTCATTCTTACCATCTTCAGTATTGGCTTTATCCTGGTCAGAGTTGTGGTGGATCAAGAAGCTACCCCAGGAACACTAGGTGTGAGTTGGGAACACAGCCTGAATGGGACACCAGTTTATCACCAGGCACGCACACACACACACACACACACACACACATACATTCACATATTCATTCACACCTAGGGCAATTAACATATCCAGTCCACCTACTGGCAGGTTCTTTGGAGGACACTAGAGAACCCAGAGGAAACCCACATAGACACAGGGAGAACATGCAAAACTCTACACAAACAGAAACCCAAGCTTTGGATTGAAACCTGGACCTGTGAGGCAGTAATGCTACCCTCTGCACTACCATTCTACCCGACACCCTTTATGGAAATGAGATAAAAAGAATATATAACACATGCAGTAAGTAATATTTGGGCTCCAACATATAGGGACATTGTATAGTTTTATTTAAACATGTATTTGCACCCTTCCAATATTTTGTGATGCCTTCCCTGGGAGCGAATAACAGCACTGATGTCTAACAATGTAAGAGACACTTATAGAAGGATCTTGGTCCATTCCTCCATGGATAATATTTTAAGAATTCTAAATAAATGTGATTGACCACAGTTGGAGTAAACAAGATGTGCCAATCAATTCCTTTAATATCAAATCATCAGGAATTTAGACATTCAGCCTTTGTAATACCATGCACTGAGACACTGGAAACTTAAGAGTTCTACCAAAAATGGCTAAAAGGGGGGTTAGTGAACTCTTCTCTTTCTGCTTAGGATGATTATTGCCTGGCTGGGCACTTTCAGGAAGATTTAATCTTTTGAGGACATTCAGTCAGAGAAATTGCCTAGTCGGATGATAAAGCACTATTATTATTGAAGAAGAGTGCAAATGGCCACATCTGATCTTTTTTTTTTTCTTCAATATTTCTTCTTGAAATGTTGCATGATTAAAAAGATTGTACTTAGTGAAATACAGTCATGTGAAAAAAATAAGTACACCACATGGAAATTGTTGGCTTTTTTGACATATTTGGAGAAGCAAACATTTGATCCTATTTGAAACAGTGCCTATTAATAAAGGTGATACACTCTGACATTTTGTGGTAATTTTCATAATTTAAATGAACAAAAAACATATAAACATGACACATGGAAAATGTAAGTACACCCCTAGATTTATCACACCTTCAAATTCATACAATTTGAATCAGGTGTTCAAGATTGGGATTAGAACCTGCTTCGGGAGTGCAGGTGGAACTTGTCTTATTTATACCCCTCTCATATCTAGTGTTTTGTGTTCCCTTTGCTATTGAGGTGTGTGGTGTCATCATGCCAAGATCTAAAGAGTTCTGTAAGGCCTTCAGAAAAAGCTTGTGGATGCCTATGAGTTTCCAAATTATTTGAAATACATCATTCCACTGTAAGGAAAATAATCTACAATTGCAAAAACAAAAACATTATTCAAACGTCTGGCAATTTGTCCAGGACTGGCCATCTCAGCAAATTCAGCCCAATAGCAGACCGTCTGACGCAAAAAGATAGGGATAAATTCACACACGTAAAATCTGTATCCTGTGTTCATATGTTTCTGTAATGCTACTTTGAGACAATGTCCGTTGTTAAATGCGCTATACAAATAAAATTGAATTGAATAATTTGCCTACTTATATGAAAATATGAAGAGTGTGAAGTACTTTCATTATTACACAATACAAGCATTAGAGATAAACTCGTTAGGGAAGCACAGACTTTTTTTTTTGCTTTATTAGAGCTTTCAACTTACAATATAGTACAACAATATTGAGAACATAGCAATAATTAATATAATTTACAGCAATATCAAACACCATAGCTTAAAACAGAAATAGAAAATAATAATAACAATCCATCCATCCATCCATTTTCTGTATCACATATCATACAAAGAGTTGCGGGGAGCCTGGGGACTACTCCAACAAACTTGGGGAACAAAGCAGGGGACACCCTGGATGGGTGTCACAGGGCACAATCACACACACATTCACACAATCTGGAAAGGGCAGTCAGCCTATAACGGATGTCTTTGGACTGGGGGAGGAAACCGGAGTACCCAGAGGAAACCCCAGAACCATGGGGAGAACATGCAAACTCCTAAGAGTGGAGGCGGGACTCTAACCCCCAATCTCGGAGACACGAGGTAAACCTGCTAACCACTATCCAAAAGCCACCGTGCCACCCTAGGAATAATAACTAAATAATAATAATAATAAAAATAAACATGAAAGTAAGGAAAAAAGGGAAGGAAGAGGGCATTACTCAAATGAAGAATTTACACATCCATTAAAGTGAAGAGTTTGTAGGCCGTGCAAATTATACATATCGTAAGTGTTTTTATGTTAACAGAAAGTGAAACTGTACTCAAATAATGTTTTATTTCTGCTTAGAATACAAAAACATGTTTACATTTCTACATTTGTGACTACAGAATCTACACAGAAAAGGAATTAAATTTATAATAAAGCAAGCACTCGGATCTGCTTCAAAATATCCACAAAGAACACTTTCTGGATTAAATGAAAAACCATGCAAAACAGTACTTAAGATAAACAAACTAACATGTTTCCAACACTGCAGAGTTTCACTGCTGTCACTGAATGACCAAAAGAAACGAAGAGGAGTTTAGAAGCTCAGGTTGTGGTGACCCGGAAGTGACATTTTAGCAGGAAGTACAAATGACCGAGAAACAAAGATGGCGGGTGATTCCTCAATGGAGCTTCTGTTTTTAGAAACGTTTAAGCATCAAAGCGCAGAGGTAAATGACAGAATCCTGCATATTTAATTATTTCGCAGGGCAGTTTCAATAAAATGTTGTGTGCAAAGTTCGCGTGCTTAATTTTTTGTCGATGTGCTTTGTAAACAAAGCAAGCGAGTTAGCAGCGTGGCTAAATGCACTAGCATGTCGGGACATCCAAAAGCGAAGACTGCGGTAATAATTAGCATGTTAAAGTGGTAAAAGTACTAATCCCAGTGACCTGTTATTCTTTTAAAGTAAGCATTACTGCTGTATTTAGAGCTCATGGACTTTCAGACTGCGCGTGAATCTGTAGACGGATAAAAATTGATGGCTGTAAACACTGGCAGACTGCAGAGTAGGTAGATAACTGACTCTTGTCTAATTTTTACAATCCATGTGCTGTAATTTACATCGTGGATACAAACAAGATTTGATTATTGCCCTTGCAAGGCACTCTGTCTTCCACACTCTTAAAAGTCACTCATTTTAATACCTGAATGTAAATATACAGATCTGCACATCCTCCATCAGTTCCATCTAAGGGCTGTGTTCATAACTTTCACATGTATTTTGTTGAAGGAACTAGTTTGAAAGTAATGTTCTGTCTCTGAAAGGTTTGATCAAGTGGTATGTTATGTAAAGAGAAAAAAAAAACATGAAAATAATCCTAGAGGACTTACTGACTACGTTTACATGGACAGTAATAATCTAATTATTGACCTTATTCTGAATAAGACAATATTCTTACAGATTACAGTGTTCACATGAGTTGGTTTTAGAATACTCCTTTCATGTACCCGTTTTACATGTTATAGAACAATGATCGATTAACGACACACGTCATTACGTCCCCATGCCACGCCATCTGACGTTCCCACCAGAATTTCACATATTAACGTACAGTTCGTCTTTGTTATGGTACCGTATAGAATTTTGGGTGTTTTTATTTTTAATTTTACGAAAGCTTCAAGTGCAGTTAATTATTTGTCATGCTGTACGTGCAAATAGACGACTGCTTGAAGCCATGGGCTGCATCTGCAAATGCGTACTTACCTACTATATAGTAGCCAAAATGTATGGATTTCTCCTACTATATAGTCGGTAAGTATGCGGTTTCGGACACAGCTGTGTCCTGTCACAAAATGCGGTGAAAACTCCCACACGATCCTAATAGTGTGATTAAGGTGTTTAGATGTCTGTAGTGCGACTAAAACAGGAATACTCCACATGTCCTAATTTGATTTGTGTTTACTTCGAGTATGACTTTAGTCGGATTAAGGTAATCAATAATCGCTGTTTACATGCTAGTTTCTTAATTAGATTATCGTCTTAATCGGTTTAATATCTGACTATTGTTGTCCGTGTAAACGTACTGAATGTTACCTCTCCAAAGCTGAGTATTTTCCAAAATCATGTCCCATAGTGGTGTATTCCTATTATACTACAGCAGTTTGTCCATGATTATAATCTTTAATTTATTAATGAATGTTTTTTTTTTTAATGCATGTATATATTTACGTTTAATGTCGCTGAATGTCTGTGTGAGGTTATTTCCTGTTATTGCTTGTTATCGACTCTTTTGTTCCTTTTTCTTATGCTTAATAAAACAAAAATAATAGCAAAATTTAATTGTCCTGAATCCTGAAGACTTTCCTGTGCTGAAAAGCTTACTGAGTGTAAAAAATAAATGGATAAATTAATCAACACCACCTGACTAATCAGAGTAGAGAATTGAGGAGTGCTGTGGTATAAAGTTGTTTGATTTTTGACCTGCTCTTTCAATTTTATTTTATTTTATAGGTTTGCACCAATCCTACTTATTCGATGCTTGATACAGTTGATATTAGTGCCCTGTGTTTTTTTTGTTTTTTGTTTTTTTTGGATGATGTTGATCTGAAACTAACCATTAACTAGCCATTGTTCAGCCAGTTTCTGTTGTCAAGTTATGCAGGCGTGAAGTCAGGTTGCTTTTAGACAATTTCATCTAATATCTCTTTTGAGGATGTTCCCTGTAACCCGAAAATTTAAGGAACAACACTTATCTCACATTTGACTGTTACAAAGGGCTGTTATTGGAGTTCTGTTTTGATAAACCATGAAATGTTCTTGTGTAGGTTTTGACCATAGCAACTGTAACATATTTTTCTTAAAGAGCAGCTGTTTGATTAAAGCAGAGGTGTCCAATCTTATCCGCAAAGGGCCGGTGTGGGTACAGGTTTTCATTCCAGCCAATCAGGAGCCACACCTGATTCCACCTGTTTAATCAGTTGATCTTGGCTTTCAATAGACTCAGGTGTGGCTTCTGCTTGGTTGGAATGAAAACCTGCACCCACACTGGCCCTTTCCGGATAAGATTGGACACCCCTGGTTTAAAGATCTTTTTATTCGTCGGCTATTTCAAATTATGCACCGCGTCTGCTGTATACTTACAGTAGAAATCATAGCGAGTGCATTAATATGAACCGTGAATCTTTCTCTAGTTTTTCACTAATGTTGTTGGAGAAAATTGAATTTTAGAAAAATGAGTTAGACCAGTCAGTTGCCTAAATACATTTGTAGAAATGGCTTTCCTGTCTATCAGTATAATAAAGTTGTCACTTAGAGAAACATAAAATGGTGATAAACGAGCCAAGAATGAACTGTTTGTTTAATAGAAGATACCGAATATCTTTTCTAGGTCTATCTTGTAGTTGGTTGAAATTCTCTTGTGTAAACGTCATAGTTCTGTGTGTATATTTTTTCTGCTGTAGTTCACAAATGTGGATGTGGTACGGTTTCCGTATGGTGTAATGATCACAGAAGTCAGAATCATCCCTCCAGGTATCAAAGCACACAGCAACCTCCCGGACAGCAGAGCTTTTGGGTAAGAAAACAAATTGTGTTTTTTTGCTGCTGATTTATCTCTGGCTTTAGGACTAAAAATTATTAAATGGCTATTAATGTATACTGAAAGGCAAAAAAAAAAACTAATTACAAAATTAAAAAAAAATAAAATCAAAGATTTTTTAAAAAACATCTATTTACTAAAGTACGGTTTTACTAAACCTTTTTGGTTGGATGATTAATGTACATTTCTAAATAAAAATATGTTCGATGTAACACAATAATCAGAGTTGCTCTTTTTTCTTTTCTTTTTTTTCTCGTGGCTGAATCACGAGTTCTTTTGAGCCTAAAATCAGACCTGACATTCGTTGTTGTTGATTTGTGGATGTGGGATGTTATTGTGCTGGAAGGTGTAATTATTATTTATCTTCAGCTGTCTAACAGAGGCTTGCAGGTTCTGTGCCAAAATAGACTGGTATTTAGCGCTTGCTGTGATTCCCCTTATCTAGACTAGTGCCCCAGTCCCAGCTGAAGAGAAGCAGCCTCATAGCACAATGCTGCCACCACCATGCTTCACTGTGTGTATGGTGTTCTTTGGGAGATAAGCTGTTTTCTTTTGTGCCAAAAATATCTCTTAGACTTATGCCCAAAAAGTTCCACCTTGGTCTCAATAAACCATAGCACATTTTAACTCATGCTTTGGGGTGATTGTATTTAAAATTTTTATATATATATATATATATATATATATATATATATATATATATATATATATATATTTTAATCAAAGTTTTGGTGGGCTTGGAGGTTTTCCTTTGTCAGAAAGGGTTTCCGTCTAGGCCCCCTATGTGTAGCTATGTTTATGTCCAAACATGTGAAGAATAGGATAGATTGTTGTCAAGCACAGCATACTTGTCAGCTGCTTTAATGTTGCTGGGGGTTTCTTGGTAGCAAATACTTCATATAATTTTGGAGGGACGCCTTGTTCTCGGTAATGTCACTGTGGTACCCCATTTTTCCATGGTATATCTGATGTCTTGGAAATTCTTTTGTAACCCTCTCCTGATCGATACCTTTCGACAGCGAGATGCATACCGTGTAAGCTCTTTGCGGACCATGGCTTCAGCAGTCATGTGAAACCAAGAAGAGAAATCCAGAAAATCTTACAGAAACCGCTGATCTTTATTTGGGGTTAAGCAGAATAATGGTGTTGATGGCAGGTGTATACTTACATTTGAATGTGATTGGTTCATTCTGAGCATGCCCCATTATAAGTGTGTGCACACTTATGCAACCAGGTAATTGTAAGTTTTTATTTGATTTTCACTTGAATTTAGTTTTTTGCTAAATCAAAAAAAAAAAAAAGGTGGGAAAAACATCTGATGTGATTTATCATGGTTTCAATTTTTTTTTTTTACATTACAAAAGCTTGCCGCTTTAACTGGGATGTGTAGACTTTTTATATCCACTGGTAATATTAGCGACATTAAAATACTGTAGGTAAATCAGAGGTTTCTGGTAAAATTCTGTTTCTGTAGTTTTTGCGCTTAGGTTTGTCATAATTCACCTTGCATAACTTGTGATCCAAATCATATTGTCCCAAATTTGAATGCGTTCAAAGTAATTAAAATAAACTCCTAAAAGAATTTGGCAGCCCTGCCCTGAACCATTTTAGTCATTGCACAACATCACTGACAGTTACACAGTAGTTTTTTTGTTTTGTTGAGTTAATAAAGTACGTAGTCGTTATCACACGCAAAATTCTGAAATATTACATTAATCTGACTTTGGAGTTACATTTCACGTGTTTTATTCCCTTCGTTGTTTTTACACACACGTCATAACATATCATAAGAAACATGACAGACATGTAAACTCCGTGTATCCAAGACAAGGAACTTGACACAAGCCTCCATCATTAAAGTTAGTCTGGTTTCTTTAAGTAAACATTGTGGTTACTTTAATAGTTTTAGCTGAAAGACCAGGACTTGGCTTTTTGTGTGTCTTAGGTTTCTTCTGTTCTCACTCTTCTTAGGTGTCACATGCACCACACCCCTTAATCTCCTGCTTTCAGTTATGACTCACCTATCTGTGTGTTTGTCTTCTCTTCTGGCTTGGTCTACTTACCTTGTCTACTTTTCCTAATAAACTGATTTAGATTTAGAAATGATAAAAATTTAGCTCAGTTCATTTAGGACCAGATTATTTCTGGTGATGTATGTGGTTATGCCTTTTAAACATGGTTCATGAAATGCATGTTTTGTTCTGTTTGTGAATTGCAACAGTGAAATATTTTGTACTTTCATTGTTTGGTGTTTTGTGGGTTGAGAGAAGCATTGCACTTGTTTCAAACGTTTTAAAATCGTATAAAATCTATAGAATAGTTACTCATTACTCATCTGAGGAAGAAATTAGATAGGGATTAAAAGGAATTAGCTCTAAGGTCTTTGCCAGTGTGGCTATGTTGTATTGTATTGTATTGTATTGTATTGTATTGGTATGTGAGTAGAATATATGTTGGTCATGTCTTAGTGTTTTTTTGTTTGTTTGTTTTTTCTCTCAAACCATAGGAAAGTGCATGTGTATGCTGGGGCGTTGTCAAGCTTGGATTTGAGTTCTGATATGCTTGTGTGTGTGTGTGTGTTTTCAGAGAAACTGCTCCTCATGCATTCCAGTTGGACCTGTTCTTTAACAATGTGTCCAAACCCAGCACCCCAGTGTTTGACCGGTTGGGCAGGTACTACACACACACACACACACACTCACACACACACACACCCAACACACCAGTGTGCAAACACTTATGAATGCCAACAGTCACAACTATTATACACTTATTTAATAGTTGTGTCTTTCCATTTAAAAATGAAAAATGTTTTTTTTTCTACATTAAACTCTTGATACACTTTCCTGAACGTACTCGTCATACCTTTAAAGTTCTACATGTCATTTATTTCCCCTAGCTTGGAGTACGATGAGAACAAATCAATTGTCTTCAGGCCTAATGGAAAGGTGAGAGATATGTAGACTACTTCTTTGTATAATATTCTCTCCCTTTAGTAGATTTTTACGAGCTCCATTTTTTTACATGGCGGTTTACAGGGCTGTGTTTCTGGGGGAAAAAAGCCCTTGTCCTTTAATAATTGTTGCTTATGGAGTGTTTTGTCTTTTTGTCTTCAGTTTAACATGTGCTACACTGACTGGACTTTCCAGCTTTAAGATGTCTATGCAAACTATCAGTTGTTTGCATGCTTGACATAATACTTTTTACCTCTTAACACTACAAGTGTTTCTCAAGTAGTAGATCAGACATCTTATCTTTTGAGATGGAAAGTGATCCAATAGCATAAAATCAGACATGGTTTGATTTTTAAAATTTTTTATGAGACATGTTTCAGTTAACAGAGGAAGAAGAATTCTATGCTGGTAGACATGTTGTGTATGAAGAGAACTACATGTTTGCATATTAGACAGTCCCTTTGCCCCTCCCCTCCACGCTACAGTGTTTCTGAAAAAGCTCAGATGTGCTCCCTTTTAGAGAGAGAAAGTGATGTTACAGGATAGGGTTATACCGTGTTGCTTGGAATTTTCTATATTTCTTCATAAATATAACCAAAAACAACATCAGATTTTCACACAAGGATGAACTTGTGCACTTTAAATGGAACTTTTTGGTTTAAATGAGAAGCGTTATATTTGGAGAAAGGAAAACACTGCATTCCAGTTTAAGAACGTTATGCTATCTGTGAAACATGGTGGTGGTAATATCATGATGTGGGCCTGTTGTGCTGTATCCGGGCAAGGACGGCTTGCCATCATTGATGGAACATTGAATTCTGAATTGTACCAGCGAATTGTAAAGGAAAATGTCAGGACATCTGTCCATGAACTGAATCCCAAGAGAAAGTGGGTAATGCAGCAAGACAACAACCCTAAGCACACGAGTCATTCTACCAAAGAATGGTTAACCCTCTTACCCCTTAGTTCCCACAGTATTATGTGCCACAACCCTATATTCCCCATAGAAACAGCACGCCAACCCTGAGTTCCCAGGCCAAAATTGGCCCCAAAATCAACATTTTAATTTTAACATTTTTAGGCCTTGAAACAACTTATAATAATGTATTTGTGTAATATTACTTTGAGAATGAAGCAGTTCAGTGTTTTTACTCCACTTAGAGCACAATTCTTAACTAGAGAAATGACGAAAAATGCTCGCTAAAATCCTTATACTCATTTAGAAGTACCATACGAGCATCAGCGTGGTCAATGCCTTTGAATAAATTCAAGTAAATAATAAATAAATAAATAAATAAATGCACTTTAGCGCCAAAAGTCAAGTTTCTGGTGATAATCAGACCAGCAGGTAGTGTTTTCACGAATGCACAGAAATGGTCCCGTTATGACTCCAGACCCCTGCAGTGTCAGTCGCACTGGTTGATGCTGAAGATGAAGACGGATCAGGGTCTGAATCAGGAGAGTTTGCGTCTCTCAGTTTCGGTTTCAACATCGCCTGAACTTTCACTGCTGTCACTATCTAGAATCCTCGCTCTTGCCTGTGTAACTGTGTATGTTTTCTTTTTTTTTCACTGTTTTAGATGTACCTGTGTTCACTGTAGGTGTAACTTTAGCTGGAACACGATTAGCTTTTCGCTTTGACATTTTTAGTTCACTTCTACTATTACACCAATATTCACGCTTGGATCTTCATTGTAATGCCGGCGTAATAACGTAATCCTGTCGTGACGTCATGACGTCATCAACCTTCTGGGTTAAAAAATAATAATTAAATAAGTAAGGAATCATAGCAGAATAATGCCGGTACACTGGCCTTACGGGGGTAACGTTTACACTGTAAAGCCGGTATATCAGCCTTACGGGTATTTGGCATAGACGACCAAGCCGGTATATCGTCCTTACGGGAATAGATCAAAGACGGGCAAGCCGGTTTTTCGGCCATACGGGGTAAGAGGGTTAAAGAAAAATGAAGTTAATGTTTTGGAACGGCCAAGTCAAAGTCCTGAACTTAATCCAATAGAAATGTTGTGGACGAACCAGAAGCAAGCAGTTCATGTGAGGAAACCCACCAACATCCCAGAGTTGAAGCTGTTCTGTACTGAGGAATGATCTAAAATTCCTCCAAGCCGATGTACAGGACTGATGAACAGTTACCGGAAATGTTTAGTTGCAGTTATTGCTGCACAGTGGGGTCACACCAGATACTGACAGCAAAGGTTCACATACTTTTGCCACTCACAGATATGTAATATTGGATCAATTTCCTCAATAAAACTATGACCAAGTATAATATTTTTGTCTCATTTATGTAACTGAGTTCTCTTTATCTACTTTTAGGACTTGTGTGAAAATCTGATGATGTTTTAGCTCATATTTATGCAGAAATATAGAAAATTCTAAAGTGTTCACAAAGCACCACTGTATTTTCCTCTTTTGAGCGTGGTCCACAGAGTATTTGGTCATGTTCCCACTCTGTGTTCATATTCAGAATTTGGAACAAATGAAACAACAATAAGAAACATGACCTTATTTTTATGTGTGTAGAAAGGCTTTACATAGACAAAAGAATACAAGAAAATAGGGCAAACGTTGACAGAAATTGACAGAAACGTTGACAGAGTGGATAGCTCACATCTGTAACGGATTTTATATAGTGATAAATGTCAAATGTACACCAGTACACATCGCATTAAGTTTTTCTATTTTCCAGCTTTTAACTCCTGTCTGTCTGTGATCAGTGTTTTCTTTTTGGTTCCTTGTATGATTTCAGGCCATAATTGTCACTGAGCTGCAGCATTGAGTTCAAATTCCTGCTGTCCTCGTGATTTTTAACTTAGAAACGATTTACTAATCCTGAAGATCTACAGTATTGTTGCACAAGACAGTCTTTTCAGTAGGTTTGAAGGATACGTTCGAACACTAAATGTAATAAAGGACACAGTGACCCCAGTTTAGACCTGTGGAATAAACAGGCTATAGTATGGGTCCTACAGGTACAGTATGTGTTATTCGTGAGCTGGATAATAAGATGTGACCTCGCTCGATTGTTTTGTCTAGATAAATACAGATGGGTTGGTGCTGCGCGGCTGGTATACATGCCTCACTTTGGCGGTGTACGGTACGGCCGAACGCTCACATGGCCACGACCGCGATTCTCCGCCCCCGCCCCCTCCACCTCCACCGCAACAGCAGACCCCAACCTCCAAGAGGAATGTCAAGCATGGTCAGTATATCTGTTATTTACACATGCATGAACAGTATTAGAAATAAACAATCCTTCTTTCATTAAGGCTCTGTCTGTCGTAAGTGTATATCGTTTTTATTTTCACATAGTGTATTTGTTGTGTGTGTGTGTGTGTGTGTCAGAGTGGGATAATGAGGAGCAGTTTAATGGCAGCCCACCCAGACCACAACCCAGAGGCCCTCGGACCCCACCAGGGCCTCCGCCCCCAGATGATGATGATGAGGATGCGCTGCCTGTACCAGGTGTGTGTGAAATTTCCAGAATGAAATTTTTTGCCTGTGAACAGTTTTGTTATTCTTCATATGTGATTTTTTTATGTTATTTTAATTCAAAGTGGCACATTTATTTAAAAAAAACTGAAAGAGCAACTTTTCAAGCAACATAAAGTTAGTATATTACTTAGGTAATGGTATGGTAATGGTATGGTAAAAAAAAACTGAAAGAGCAACTTTTCAAGCAACATAAAGTTAGTATATTACTTAGGTAATGGCCTTAGGCTGGCCAAAAAGTGTATAACATGACTGCTTGTTGTAGCAGTTTGTGCATTCCTACGAAATCAGCTAAAATCCACCAGTTTTCTGCAGCTCCTGACTGCACAGCTGGTAATATTATTACACCCTCTCATACTCTACTTAAATTTGAAGTGGTGGAAATGCTGATTTTCCTGTCTTTTTTTTTTTAGGCTATTGGTTCTGGATGATTTAATAGTTTATTGCTATTTTTTAAAAATGATAAATCTGCAGCAGGGAAAAGTTAGTATCGCACAGGCATGGTGGCTACAGTAGTGCTGTAATAGAATGGAATTACCCCCATAAAAATGATATGTACATGCGCGAATACTCATTTTAATTTTATTTATTTTCAAGAACTCATTTTTGAACCGTTCCTTCAAAAACAATAAATCGCTCGTGTCGTAGGCCCGGTGAAGGAGGAGAGCATGGAGCGAGGGGACGATGACTTGGAGCCTGTTTCTCCTGAACGAAACTCCCTCCCTCCTGATGATACATACTCAGACCAGGAACCGGAGGAAGAAGAAGGAGCAGGGGAGGATGACGACGACGATGCCCACTCTGAGGGAAGTGAGCCGGAGGAGGAGGAGGAGGAAGATGATGAAGAAGAGGGTGAGGAGGAGATGGAGGATGATGGTGAAGGTAGGGGAGGCACAGCACGGTGTGTGTCCCTCAGGCGTGTGTGCGGATGTGTTTCTCCCAGCATGCTCCCACATTAACCTGAGAGAGCAGAGAGGAAGTCACTAAAATCACACCTGCATGTTAAACTGCCTCTCCCTGAGCTACAGCATAGACGTGGCACTTGTTTCTATGGGTTTTAGTATGTCCCTGTCCCTGTACTCCGGCTCATACGCATCCTGCTTTGCGTAGAAGTATGGCTGTGTAGTTATTTCCGTGATGAAAGCAAGTATACTCTTGAGATGTTGCATGCGTGCTGGGCATACTTTAATTTTCTTATTAGTTTTTGTTGTTTCACCAGAATTAACTTGTAGCTTATTCTGTGTGTGTGTGTGTGTGTGTGTGTGTGTGTGTGTGTGCGCGCCCCCCACCTCCCTCACCAGTTCTAGATGTTAACTTTTTCCCCTTACTTTAGGTGACGATGGCTACGAACAAATTTCCAGTGACGAGGAGGATCTCGAGAGTGGGGCGTTTAAACTGCCAGCCTTCGACCTTGACTGCACCCCTGAGGACCTCGCATCTCTACCCACTGTCCAATACGATCCATATGAACGGGAACTCCGCCCCCTCCAGCACTTCACTGCACCCCATATCACGCGCTACGAGGCCGAATTGAATTGTCTTAAGGTGACAGACCTTCAGGACCAAACGTCGCAGTGGACCGAGTCTGCCGCTAAGTTGTCAGAACTGCTAGAGGCCTGGAGGGACGGACCAGAGTCGGAGCGTGGTGCAGGCTGGGTAACAGCATTAGAGGAAGTTTCTGCTTTGCTAGTGAAAGGATTGAGCTTCTTGGCGGTTAAAGACCCAGAGGGCCAAAAGGAGCAGCTGAAACTGCTGGTTGAATGGACGTCCACAGCTCTGAGTCTCGACTCGGCCCTGGCACAGCCCATTGCCTTGAACCTGCGCCAGCTGAAAGCAGGCGCCAAACTGGCATCTTCTTTGGCTGACTGTGGTACTCAGACTGTGCAGGCCCTACTGGAGAAAGGAATCATGGGTCTTCTTCTGGACCTCCTGTTTGCTGATCATGTGTCATCCACACTGAAACTCAGCATTCTGCGCTCCCTCGACAGCATCATAAGCGAACCACTTGGCATGGAGGCGTTGATTAGAGTGGGCCAACAAGACAGCGAAGGGACCAGTGGCTACCAGCGTCTGCTCGAGCTCTTTCTGTTGGACCAGACCGTCCGAGTGGCGACGGCAGGTGCTGCCATCGTGCAGAAGGGACATTTTTACGAAGTGCTGACTGATCTTCAGAAAACGGCGGGTGTGTGGGCTGAGCACCATCCTGCAGAAGGTGAGGCTGGAGAAAGAGAAGGAGGTGAGAGGGAGAGAGAAAGCACAGACAGAGAGGGAGAGGAGGGAGAAAGGGAAAACATCGAGGCAGAGCCAGAGAGCCCAATGGACATGGACACGCTGCTGGAATCGAATTCTCTATCAGAGGCTGATTTGGACAAGCTGCAAGGTTTGCTAGAAGAGTTGCTCCACCTGCTGGAAACAGCGCCTCACTGCATGGTGCAGCCACCTGGCAAGGCTTTTCCCACGACTGCGCGCATTACTGGACCTCCGGAGCGAGATGATCCTTACCCAACTCTCTATAGGTGATTCACACACCCCCACGCCCTAGGTGTTAATCAGGCTCATGCTAGCTAAATGTAGCTAATTCTAGCGAGATGTAGTAAACCTCTGCATAAAACTTTCTGTACGACTTGTAAAATGTGTATATCTCCTATTAACTGTTTAATGAAGCTTTATTATAATTGTTGGTCATTTTTGAGATCGTTAGGACCGTGTTAGCCAAATCTATTGGACTTGCGCACACACACACACACATACATTTTTGAAAGACATACAGGCTCTGGTATGTTTCCTGATTTCTGCTCTTGCATGAAAGCAGTGTTTAGATTATTAGTCTAGGATTTGTTATAACCAAAGGTACTCAATGTAAGATTATTTCTTGTAAGGCCTATGAGGTTTAGTGTCCTCCATATTGTTAATCGTGGACATGCAGACCTGTTACAAGACCAGTAAGGTCTGGTATGTTCTGTAAGTAAGGTCTGTTAGATGTTAATAAATGCAGGGGGCATTCAGTTTTATATACTGCATTTTTTAAAATGCTGATTAAATAAATAGAGTTTATTTCAGTTGCATACATGAATTTACAGAAAACTGTTCAAACCTCAGACTTAAAAGTAAGTCCAAAAGAATCTGTAAATTAAAACGAATAAGACTAGCTTTTCAATTAGGACAAGAGTAATAGTATTCTTTAAAAGGAGGAGCTTTGTCTGTGTCTGTGGTAGGCGATGCACTGTTATGGCTGAGAGTTTTGTGTACAGTTGAGGTCATAAGTTTACATTACCCCTTGCAAAATCTGCAAAGTATAAAAAATATATTTTTTTAAATAAGAGGAATCTTAAAAAATCCATTTTGTTTATTATTTTGTACTGCCAGATGTTTACATATAGTCCACAAGTAGGGATGGGTGATATCATTTGCGATATACCTGTAGAAATTCTCCCCACAATAAGAATTAGTCTTCCTGTGATAATAATGATAAAGCCTAGTTGATGACGTATTTCTGTGTGCGACCCATTCGCAGCTCACGTGCAGAGCGAAAACAGGTACGGCGGAAGGCGGATATGAAGCTGAGGACGAGTTTATCGCTAAACGAGGAGCTACCTCTACAATCTGGAACTGGTTTTATTACAGAAAATCAGTTTTACTTTTAGGTCAATGTTTGTGTTTCTGAGGCTCTCAAGATCACAGCTGTCACTTGTAGCCAAAAACAGTGGTGAATTGTACTATATTTATATCGTCACTGATATCGTTATTTCAGTAAATACCAGAAAATATCGTGATATAGTTTTAAGTCAATATCGCCCATCCTTATCCCCAAGACACAATAATAACTGAATTTACACAAATGAACCCGTTCAAAAGTTTACATACACTTGATTCTTAATCCTGTGTGTCGTTACCTGGATGATCCACAACTGTGTTTATGTTTTGTGAAAGTTGTTCATGAGTCTTTTGTTTGTCCTGAGCAGTTAAACTGCCCACTGTTCTTCAGAAAAATCCTCCAGGTCCTTCACATTCTTTGCTTTTCCAGCATATTCTGCATATTTGACCTCTTTCCAACAGCGACTATATGATGTTGAGATCCATCTTTTCACACTGAGGATGACTGAGGGACTCGTACACAACTATTACAAAACAGTGCAAACATTCACTGATGCTCAATAAGGCAACACGATACATTAAGTGGCAGGGGGTGTAAACTTTTGAACAGGACGATCGGTGTAAATTGTTATTTTGTTTAAAGATCTTATTTTTAAGAATTTTCTTTGTAGCATCTGAAGGGCAGTGCTAAATGTAAAAAAAACATGATCCCTCTTATTTTCAAGGTGTGTGTAAACTTATGACCTCAGCTGTAAATCGGACGTGCTTTGAATGCACTTGGTAATTTACGGGTGTCTGGTATTTAATAACAGACGCATGTGAGTGTGAAGATATTCTGTGTTACTAAAACTTTTGTAAAGCTGCCGAAATTCTTCGTTGAGTTTTGAGCTGTGAAATCATTTACACACGACTTTACTGAAAGATTAATAACCTGATTGTCATTTATTTGATCATGTTTGCCAGATATTGGATATATCTACAAAGTCTAATAAATCTGTGTAAAATTTTTTTTTTTTTTTTTTTTTTTTTTTTTTTTTACAGGTATATGCATGCTGCGCACTTTTTGGAGTCATTGGCGGTTGTCTTGACCTCTCCGGCCACTTGCAGCCACGTGGGAGTACTGCAGGCCGTGCGAGAGCTGCTGCGCTTCTTGTCCCAATCCCAGCAGGGACTCTTATTCCTCCTGAGCCAGCACGAGCCCACTAACATCCTGCTGCGTCTGCTCACACCTCTCACACACGTGGCTCCCCTCACACACCTAGCTCACCTGGCCCCAATGACCCCTCTGTTGGAGCCAGAGGGGGAGGAAGCTGCCACTGGCACCGAGAGCTCGCTGGATGATGGCTTTTGGGTGTGGTTAATGCAGGCCTTGCACGCCTTGCAAGCTGTCGCCGAGCTGAATGGCCTGGAGCTCGAGGAAGGTGACAATCCAGAAGTACTGTCCACACTCCACAGCTTGTATCTGATCAGTTTTAGCAGCACGGGACGAAATGCTGTCTCACACGTCCTCAGCCTGGACGTTAATCTCAGCTGCCTGGTCAACCTGCTCGAGCATCATGCCAAAGAGGGGCAAGGGTGAGCACACATACACACACCCCTCAGTAGACACAAGCAGAACAAGCTGGGGTTTCTCCTGCATATATGCGCTTCAATGTATTGATTTTCATTTTTAGGGAGGGAAAAGCCAGAAAGTCTGTAACATACAACTATGCCTGCATGCTTGTGCTGCTGGTTGTCCAGTCCTCTGCTGAGCTGAGAATGATGGAACATTTTGCGGCTCCGTTACTCACTATATGCAAAGCCGACGAGAACAATGCAAAACTTCAAGGTGAGACGGAAACCTGCTTCCCAGCAGCTTAAAAATCTTACCAAAGCCATTCAGGAATCTATACTATGGACAGACTGAACATGAAGGATGTGAAAATGTTTTATTTAAGGTACTATGTTGTGAGATTTTGAAGTGTTATTATAAAGTATATTCAATTCAAAAGAATGTTTTTATGCTAAAATATTGAGTCATTAAGTCGAAGTTCACTGACGTATATCAAAATAAGGACATAATATTTTGAGAAAAGTTATTAATTTGAAATAATGACGCTGCACTCAAAATGTTTTCCAAAATTCGTAATATGTAAAAATAAATAAATAAATAATGACGACATAGCACTTCAACATATTTTTTCCACAACAGTTGTTGGAAATAACGTTAAGTCAAAGTAATAAGATACTATGTGTTGAACTAATGAAGTAACTTGAAATAATGTTTTAGTCTAAATGTCTAGTCTAAATGTCTAGTCACGATTAGTCTAAATTGTGAGATTATAAGGAATTCGGTCGAAATAATGGGTTGTCAAAATTGAAATAACAAAATAACATGTTGAGACAATGACAAGACGTTCTACAACCTGTATTCAAAATGAGTTTGGTCAAAATAAGAAGATAAGTATGTGGAAATAATGAATTAAGGCATTATGTATTATTTGTCTGTATTATGTATCTTGCACTTCAGGGCGTGTGTTACTATACAGTAAAGAAAAGCATAAATCTCATGTTAACTTTGTAATAGGGCTGGGCGATATGTCAAAAATATCTTCTCATGATACTTGAGGACATTACATACATGATGTGTATCACGATATATAATTTAGCTAACAAAGTTTTTATTACTGTTTTATCTGCAAAACAGTAGTCAAATAAACCACATTAAACTGAGTTTCATGCTATTTTTCTTTAATGCCTACAAAGACAAAGAAGATAAATGACGTCAAATCGACGGCATCCATTCAGTAACATTTAATTTGTAATTATTAAGAATGTAAAAAAAACCCCAAACCAAAACATCACCATACCAACGATATCTCAGAAAAGTGTATTGCATAATCAATAATCAGGATAGCGATATTATATTGATATATCACCCAGAGCTACTTAGTAAACAATCTATAATTGATATTGTTTTTTCTAGGTTAATTTGGTGATGTGACTTTTTTTTGTTTGTTTCAGAGTTGAGTAAATGTCTGGAGCCACTGGAGAAACTACGTTTTGATATGAGCGGCATTCCAGCCCTTATTGACTACATCAAACAGGTCTGTTTATCAACTACAATAGAACATGGTATAAGACTTTAAAATGATTTACTGAAAGAAAGGAAAGTTGGATATTAGAGCAACACCATATTTTCAGCAGAGTTAGGGTGTTTTTAAAAAAAAAAAAAAAAAAAAATTATTTATTTAATATAAATGTACTTTGAGCCTGTCGTTAAGTACATAACCATATACTCACTGGCCAATTTATTAGGAAAGTCTGTATGCAATTCAATTTCATGCAATTACCCAATCAGCCAATCATGTGTCAGCTATGCAGTTCATTAAATCATGCAGATACAGTTGAAGAGCTTCAGTTAAGCTTCACACCACTCATAGGAATCAGGGTCAAAATGCTGTGCTTCAAACGTCTGAGAATTTCACTACGGTATTTTTGTCGGTGCCAAACTGGCTGGTTTAAGTATTTCAGAAACTGCTGATCCCCTGGGATGTTCATGCACAGCAATCTGTAGAGATTACACAAAATGTTGGGGGGGGGGGGGGGAAGAAGCATCCAATAAGCGGCAGGTGTACGGGCAGAAACGCCTTGTTGATGAGAGAGGTCGGAGGAGACCAGACTGGTTTGAGGTGACAGGAAGGCTACGGTAACTCAAATAACCATTCTATTCAATTGTGGTGAGCAGAAAAGCATATTAGAAGGCAAAAAAAACACCAAACGGTTGGACTACAACAGCAGATTACATCTGTTTCTGGTCCTGTCAATCAAAAAGAGGAATCTGAGGCTACAGTGGCCTCAGGCTGGACAGTTGAAGATGGGGGGAAAAACAGTGCCTGATCTTTTTTCAATCTTCAATCAAATCTTTCAATCTCTTCAAAACCTTTCTTTTTTTTCCCCCTTTATTCTGATGTTTGATGTTAAATGTTTTATTAACTGAAGTTTTTGACCGGTATCTGCCTGATTTTATGCATTGCTCTGCTGCCACATTATTGGCTGATTGGAAAATTGCATGTGTATCCTGACTGTTGTAACAGGACATCAGGTCTCTTGGGTTTAAAGGGGAAGGCTAATTACATTTATATGTGCACACTATAATCGTCCACTTGTTTAAAAGATGTTTAAAATAAGGTAGCGCCAGTGTTTGTGTATAATTAGGACTAATGCATGTATTTATACAGTGAAACGAACCAGCAATAATATATTGTGGGCAAGCTACTTAATGACTAGCCATGCATAACTGAGATTCTGTTCTTTGTGTCAGAATCTGGAGAATGTAATGATGCCAGATGGAGTGGGCCTTGTCACTGCTCTCAGAGTGCTTTGTCACATCGCCTGTCCACCAGCTACTGTGCCAGGTGCGCGCGCACACACACACACACATGCAAACATCTTCTGTTTTTGGAACTGTATGAAATCTTTATGATAACCAGGCAAGGCCAATTCTTGTATTTTTGCTAGACACTAAAGACATTTGGATTGTAGATCAAAAGATGAATGTGAGATAATAGTTCAGAATTTCAGCTTTCATTTCCTGATATATATATGTGTGTGTGTGTGTGTGTGTATATATATATATATATATATATATATATATATATATATATATATATATATATATATATATATATACACACACACACACACACACACACACACACACATGTACATACATACACCCCCCCCCCCACACACACACACACACAGTGCCCTCCACTAATATTGGCACCCTTGGTAAATATAAGCAAAAATGCTATGAAAGCTTTATTGTTTAACCTTTTGATATTTTGTTAAAACATTCACAAACATACTCTGCTCTCATGGATATCAAAAAATTGAAAAAGAGAGAGAGAGATGTGTTAAGCAACTTGGATCATGTTGAACCCACCCATCCTTAAGTTATCAAAAATATTGGAACGTGTGAATAACAGGCGTTTCCTGTTGCCCAGATGTGCCCTGTTAGATTGATTTGTTTAAATTAATAGCTCTGATTGTTTACTCTTGGTTTGAGTCCTGGGTTTCTCCTGTAAGGTCTGCTTTTGTTGATAAACCAACATGAAGACCAGAGAGTTGTCTATAGGAAAAAAACAAGCCATTCTGAATCTGAGAAAAGGGAAAATCTATCAAAGCCATTAGTCAAGCTTTGGGCGTAGCCAATACAATAATTTGGAGTTCTGAAAAAGAAAGAAATCACTAGTGTACTGACAACCAAACAACGAACAGGTGGGCCAAGGAAAACAACAGCAGTTGATGATAAACATTGCAATTTTTAGGCAAGGAAAAATATTGGAACATGTGACTGACTGGTGTTTCCTGTTACCCAGGTGTGTCCTGTTAGGTTGATTGTTCATACAATAAATAGCTCTGATCATCTACTCTTGGTTTTAGCCGTCAGTTTCACTTGTGAACACTGCATTTGTTGTTAAAAAGGATAAGCCAACATGAAGACCAGAGAGCTGTATATGGGAGAAAAACTAGACGTTTTGAAGCTGAGGAAAGAGGGAAAATTAGTCTGAGGCATTGCACAAACATTAGGCATAGCCAATACAACAATTTGGAAAGTCCTGAAAAAGTAAGAAACCACTGATGTACTGAGCAACAGACACAGAATGGGTCGGCCAAGAACAACAACAGCTGATGACAGAAACATTGTGAGAACTGTGAAGAAAACCCCAAAATCAACAGTCGGTGACATCACCAGCAACCTCCACAGGGCAGGCGTGAAGGTGTCACGATCCCCCATTCGAAGACGACTTTGAGAGCAGAAATATAGAGGCCACACCACAATATGCAAAACACCCATAAGCAGTAAGAATCAGAAAGCCAGATTGGAATTTGCAAACAAATACAGAGATGAACCACAAAAAGTCTGGAACCAAGATTAACCTCTACCAGAGTGATAGAAAGGACAAAGTGTGGAGAAAGAAAGGACCTGCTCATGATCCAAAATATATGATCTCATCGGTCAAGCACAGTGGAGGTAGTGTCATGGCTTGGGCTTGCATGGCTGCTTCTGGAACATTCTCACTAATCTTTATTGATAGTGTAACTCATGATGGTAACAGCAGAATGAATTCAAGAGTTTACACAAACATTTTGTCTGCCAATTTACAGAGAAATGCATCTGAATTAATCGGGAGGAACTTCATCGCGCAGCAAGACAATGATCCAAAACACACTGCCAACTCAACAAAGAACTTTATCAGGGGGGAATGGTGACGAATTGGTGATGACGGTGGGTTGCTGACTTGATGGAGTTATTGAAGCAAGGGATATGCAACCAAATATTAACTGTTACTTACTTTAAGATGATCTGTTCCAATACTTTTGCTCACCTAAACATTGGGTCGTCTGCCAACAAAGGTTCCGTGTTTGAAGTCGTTAGCTTGGTTGTTCTAAGCCGTTCCAGTACTTTTGGAGGGGACTGTATGACTGTATTATGACGCTACATTCTTTAAAATAAAGCGGTGTGTGTGTAGCACTAGTGAACATTTATCATAAATCTGTTTTGTCTATATAGGTCAGCAGAAGGACCTGAAGTGGAACCAGGCCGTGATCACACTGTTCAGCGCTGAAGGAATGGACACGTTTATTAAAGTCCTCCAAAAGTTGACCTCTGTGTTACTACCCCCCTGGCGACTGCATGGACCCTTAGGCCCGACGCCACAGCGGATGATGATGATGTCACTGGCATCCTGTGCGCTGAGGCTCATGCGAGCAATGCTAAGCGAGCTGTTGCACGGCGGCGCGTGCGAGTTCAGGGATGTCCGTGTCCCGGCCGTGTGTGTTACCCTGCATACGATTGCATGCTCCACGCCGTTGGGACGCCTGGATGCCGAGGAGCTGCGCCTGCAGAACGACATCACTGATGTTTTACTGACTTTCACACACGCTGTGAGCAAGCAGGAGACAGGCTCTGAGGAAACCGTGGCAGCGAACAGCTGGTCTCTCATGCTGAAAGAGGTGCTCAACTCCATTACTGCTGCACCAGAGAACATTTACAGCAGCCTCAGTCTGTTATCAGAGCTACTGCCTTTGCCGCTGCCCATGCAGACCACACAGGTACTAAACACATACAAGTGATGCTAAACAATCTCTGTCTCTCTCTACGATGCTAAACAATCTTTGTCCCTCTCAACGATGCTAAACAATCTCTGTCCTTAGGCGTGACGAGAAGCAGAGTAAAACCCATTAGCTGTAATAAAATCACTTTTAACACACACCCTCACGTGGCATATTGTTTTTACAAAACGGCAACAAAAACAATATGATCAAATCCATTGTTAAATACATTTTACTTCATTTATTATTCATTATATTTGCAATAAAAAACATTTCCGACATGTAATATCACAATATAACAGGTATGGTATTCGGGTAATGGTTATTAGGGTATTCTACAAAAGAGCAATAGGTGCCTCCCAAATCACATACTTGTGCACTATTCTACACCATTCTGTAGTATAAATAGTGTGAGTGGTACCCGGATGATGCACATATTCAGTCGAAAAAACTAAGTGTGGCATGTTGGACACTCACCGGTCGCAGCTTTGCTTACGCAGCGGAAGAGGGGCGGGGCTACCAGGCATTGACGCTGGCTCAAATTTGCTCAGAATCAAAAATGGTTGTGTTGGGCATAAACGGTTACATTGACATAAACAGTCAAATGAAGAAATAAATTTTCGTATTCTGCTAAAGCTAGCCGCGTCGCATTAAGTATGTTTGACATCATTTGCCATCGACTTGGAAACGGCCTATACAGTGTATAGCACGTCATTTGAGCCACAGCTAACGGCTTAGTTAACAGTTTTATAGGTTTAATTCTTGGCAAATTGATATGAAACTCAATTATTGTGGTCCGAGGTGTGTGTATATCAAGGATAGAACAATGGCTTTGAATACGGCTCAGCCAATCAGAATTTAGAACCGAAACTATTTTAAACCATTTAATGACTATATAAAACTGTTATATAGTCCACTAATGTTTTGACATGCAACACCACAGCTCATCGGCAAAAAAATGTGAGCCAGAGACTTTCTGCCTTTTTGTCCAGGGCACTAACATGGTGCTTCAGGACAGGATAAAGATTATGGCTACATAAATAGACGCTTTTTTTTCACTTATTTTCCATAGTCTGTAGTAAGCTCACAAGGTTTTGCCATTTAAAGATGATATACATTGCTGTTTCTGTCTATATGGCAGGCTTTGTCAGCCCAAGACATCGGAGTGGCGATGAACACGCGTAAGCTGTGGAGTATGCACCTACATGCTCAGGCACGCACATTACAGGAGATGTTGCGGTGCGTGTGTGTGAGCAGCTGCCCAGCTCTCCTGTCCGTGCTCCGGCGAGTGTGTGTGCAGCTCTGCGACCTTGCAGCACCGACTGCCACCCTCGTCATGCGGACCCTGCTGGAGCAGCTGCACGAAGAGATACAACTGTAAGTTTATGTATCAGGATTGCACATGCATAAGTGAACAGGGCTCACGTGTGAATTCGTTGGTATTCCATTTAGGAAACGCCTGTGTGTGTGTGTATTTAATGTTTTAAGATTTGTGTGATCCCACACAAGATGTTAGTCTACTCACATTATTGTTTATATTCTGTTTAGGGAAGCCGTGACTTCGCAGTTGACAAGGCTACTAGCTCTGCTAGACTCACTGGTGTCTCAGCGCTCCTGTAAGGCAGCCATGTTGGCTCTGCTGGGCGGAGCCTTACGCGGCGAGGTGCGGAGCGAGGGGCGGCCTGAAGACAGACCAACCGAGATGCTATCGATACTGCTTGCGATGCTCATCTCACCGGTGGACGCAAACCTATCGGTGCAACAGAACACTGAACTGATAGCCTCGATCATCCAATCACTGTGTGACCAGGACATTTCTCTGATTGTGAGCGGCTCAGGGGAGGTGTGTGTGTCTGAGGCAGAGCAGTTGGCTAATGCCTTGCCTTCAAAGGACATGATGCCGTCTATATGTGACAAAATGTTGGAGGTGCTGAGACACACACACAGCAGCTACACAGTTCAGCTCACTTGCCTCAGAACCATGATGTTCCTGACTGAACATGACTATGGGCTCTATCACTTGAAGAGGTAACAATGTGCTTTTATTTAAGTGTGTATGCGGCGTATATATGCAGCAGTTCACTGATTGCTGACCTTGGTTTTTGTTATATATGCTTTAACATGCTGTTTATGTTGCAGCTCACTGAAGAAGCACGGTGCTGCCGTGGCATTGTTGCTCCGGAGAGAAATCGCATCTTTTAACAAAGAATCGGCTGAACTGATTTCGGCGCTGTTGGACTTCCTGCGGCAGATCCTCAACAATGACTCAACAACAATGGTGAACAACAGATTTCACACAATCTGTTTCACACAATTCTGGCGTCTAGTGAAGCCAGAATTGTGTGTTAACATTACGCTTCATGTATGTATGTGCGAGAGAGTGAGAGAGAGAGAGAGAGAGAGAGAGAGAGAGAGAGAGATGGGGGGGGGGGGGGGGGGGAGAGTGTAGTATGTGTTTATGAGAGCCTGTTTGTACTGTAACAGGATGAAGATATGGACTCCCGCTCTTTGGCTTTGAACGTGAGTGATATGAAACAGCTGCTCCAGTGGAAAAATGATTCCACTGAACATCCACTTGCAGAGTTGGAGAAACACATCACGGTATGAAGTGCATCGGTATAAGAGCTGATTTGACGTATTTTCCGATCCGGAAATAAATATGTTCCAATCTCGACAGTGCCACAGCCACCCATGTCCGGGAGCCGAGGCGAAACCAGCCGTGCTCTCCGAATGAAGGGAGGGCATGCTCTCTCTTCCTTGACAATCAGACTTGCACTAGCTAATTGCAGGCATCTGTGACATCTTGTATGCAGAAGAGGGCCGATAGCACTTTCCTCACCGTGTGTTACTGCCCTGTGATGCTGAGCAGATATTCAGAAAGATGTATTCGGCTGGCTTCACGTGTTACAGAGGAAGCATGCGTTAGCTCTTACCCTCCCCGGTTGACAACTGTTATATGATCGGAGAAAGCTGGACAGGTGGGTGGGAACGGTAAGGGGACCAAATTTGGCGGGAACAAAAGAAGAACATTTTACACTAGACGTGGTGAAGACACTCTTGGTGCGCTGGTATAAGAAGCGACAAAGACGTGTGTCACGTTGTGAGTGCTCTACCACGCTTTACAGGACACGAGTCCGACGTGTCAATGTAGGTAGAGTAGAGTGTGGAGTATTTAGTTCTATAGCAGTATTAATGTGCCTTGATATATAATTAAGTTACACGTATTAGGGTTTTTCCTGCTCATGATTCAGTGTGTTTTTTGTGATCGTTGCGGCCAAAAATGCTTGATGTAGCTGCAGCTTTTTTTGAGTTTTGTGTGCTTTTCTTTTTCAGAAAACTATAGGGATTGTGTAATCCTGGAGGGACTGAATTTAGCAGCCGTTCCTGAGTTGAAGTGCATGTGTTAGAATAGTTCAAATGCTAAAATGTGCAGTACTCCAGGACCAGGGTTGGGAACATGTGATTTCAATTATGGGCCCAATATAGCATAAATGCTGTTTTTTAATATGGTTTCTAGCCAGGAAGACATGCCACTTAGATATACAGCAACATATTTAAACATTATAAAATAATGTTTATAATAATTATAGTACTAATAATGTTGAGTTTGATACATACAAATCTTCGATATGAGCTATTAATTGTTATAGTCGTACAGTTTTCTTGGTTGTGAGCTTCTGTCATTTTCCATCAAATGTATTGCTTGAACGTGGACCGACGTTAACGTCGACCAACAAATCAATATTAAAATTCATTGCCAACTATTTTTATCATCCAATTTTATCGCTTTTGTCTTATTATTAGTAGTCGCAGCCCTGTACTGCCCCTAGTGTTGGTACTGCGCCACACACATCCATCTTTCTCATTTAAAACAGTATGCTGAATGAACTGCCTCCTCATCTTGCGTACATATATGCGTGCTTTTAAAGCAAGTGTAAATCTGGCATAATAAAGAAGTGCGGTCTGGCTGAGTGTGATTATTTATTTATTTGTTTTTGTTTTTTGGTTGTGTCTCTCACATCTAATGCTTGTGTGACCAAACTATCCTAGGAACTCCTTAAAGAGGATGATTCGTTGGAAGCTCTGCTTGAGAATGTGGTGGGTCTCCGACAGATTGTGGAAAGTACTGGAGAGACTATGGGCCAAACAGAACCTGAAACAGAGCCAACTCTGCCTTCTCCAGAAGCACTCCAGACCCAATTTAACAACAGGTAACAGCAGAGGAAGTCTGTCTCACCTGCTCGTCGAGTTCTTGTTAGTACTCTAATGATGTTTTTTGGTATGTCTGTGTGATTGTGTGTGCTCTCTCCCCAAAGAACCGTATATATTCTCTCTGATCTGTTGGATGATCAACTGAGGGCTCTTTGGTATCCTCCATTCCAGTCAGATGACATGGAGACAGACCAGGACATGGTGAGGGTTTGTTTTATTTGGTGTTCAATTCTACTCTATAAAACAATAGCTATAATCCTGGTACATCTGTATTATGTGAGAAAAGAGGCTGTGGCCATTAGAGGACAAAACAGATTTCCTGCTGATTTACTTGGAGATGAATGAGGTACTATGCTTCTGTATTTGTACTGAAATATGTGGAGTTTGTTTTGTTGCTTTGCAGGTTAAAGTAGACCTTGTCGCACTGGCGCAGCAGTGCTGCCCTGATCTGAACCTGAAGGCCGAGTTAGACCGTTCGATCCTGAGCGAGCCGACTTCACCAGGCCACAGCAAACCAGCAAAGGGCTTTAGACTGGGGAAGCACAAACATGAAACCTTTATCACGTCTAGGTACACACAAAACACATTCACATGCACTTTCATTCAGTGGTCAGAAATACAGGTATGGAAAAAGCTTTGCAGAGTGCATACAGAAATCCGAGCAATCACCCAAGCACAGGAATGAATGTGATTGCTGTGTCTGACCTGTTTAAAGGAGCACACCCAAGGGGAAAACATACCAGGGTTCAATTTAAACAGACTCAACACTGCATATGTGAAAGTGCCCTTCGTGTGCATAGAATAATCCTCAATAATGATTCCGTATGAATCTCTCGGCAGCGGCAAATCCGAGTACGTGGAGCCGGCGAAGCGTGCTCACATCATGGTAGCTCCTCGCGGACGTGGTCGTGGCGCTTTCAACCAGCTCTGCCGGCCGCACGACATCTTCAGGCAGCGCAAACAGAACACGAGCCGGCCCCCCTCCATGCACGTAGATGACTTCTTGGCTGCAGAGTTCAAGGAGGTGAGCCTACCCACAGGCCTGCCTCTACCCAAACGCCCTCTCAAGGGCGGCGGAGCCAAGCCACCCACTAGAGGCCTGTTTACCGGTGGAACCAGAGGACGGGGCTTCCAGAGCCACACCCGCTTCTTCACTCCACCTGCACCCAAGAGTGCACTGCTTGCCAGTATGTACAGCTGATAAAACTCAAACACATCCAGATTTTGTTGTTGCTACATTTTGATCGTTTTTGAAAATTGACATTTGCGGGGTTTTTTCTTCGCACCGAAGGTAATTATCCTCGTCGTGAGGGTGGGCGGGGCTCCGCTTGGAGTGCTCCAGTGACTGCAGTTACTCACAGAGGGACATACAGCGAACCCCGAGGAGCACAAAGTAACTTTACGAGGCCATTACCATCGAGGCAGCCGCCAACAGGTACACTCATGTAATACCCGTGTAGATATTTAATAGCTATACGGCTAGGTAGATTCGCATTACTTTTTTCATAATTATTTAATCATCTTGTTTGGCTGGAGGGAATTTGTGTCAGTCTTATTAAAGATAAGCAAGGTATTTGAAACTCCCAGATCCACCTGCAAGTAGAGGGACACAGTAAGAATAAGTACTGTGTGCACCACGTCATTCAGTGGAAACTAGGTCTAGCATGATGACGTTGAGATGTAGGCTGCGTCCGAATATCCCTACTATGCTACTACGCAGTCGGCTAAAAGCAGTACACCAAAGGAGTCGTGTGTCCGAATTCTCAGTGTTCATAAAACAGTAGGTGAGAAATACCCAGATGACCTACTGCTTCCAACACGATTCTGTAATATTGAACCACAGGACATTGTAGATACTGCACTATCCCATAATGCAACAGGACTGGCTCGGATTCTGACAGTTCAGACAGTAGTACGTCCAGAATTGTATTCATGCTTACCACTTATACTGATCAGTACATACTGTATCAGCAGTCGAGCAGTGGGTACTGAATCGAATGCAGTAGGTACTGAATCGAATGCAGTAGGTACTGTCACATTACGTGATTTCAGACGCAGTCGTAGTCTAACACAGTGGTTTTCAGAGTGGGGTCCGGTAACCCAAGAAGCATAATTGCATAGTCCCTGGTTGCAAAATGTTTGAGAACCTCTGATCTAGTAGATTATTACTTGCTAACATGTATGATAAGTTGTGCAGTCTACTGATACTAACTGATACTAAAAGTACATACACCATTAGAGATTTAGGAAAAGAGAAAGTAAATGATGCGTACCCCGAGACAGCATCCAGTTCCTCGATCCGATCCGCTTTTTCTGCTGTGTTTAATGCACTGTCTATGTTTTCTTTTTAGATAGTCGATTCGTTCTCAACATTTGGTCCAGTCCCCAAATGGCACGCCCACTGACCGAGGGACGTTTATCGCAAGCTTCCCAAAAAAAATCTCCTCCCAAACTGAATGATCATGTACCATTTATTCAACCATCGTTCGATAAGGTCGTTCTCCCCAAACTGAAATTAAACAAATTTTCAGCTTTTCCTTTGCTTCATCTGTGCTATGTTGTATTATCACTGAGGGGGGCTTCTGTGATGGCCCGTCAGCAAGTCAACAACTGATACACGCCCATCTCGCCAATTTCTACAGAAATCGCTTATCCTGACGATAAATATCGCAGACGTCCGCAGTAACAAATACTGTACAGACACGCATCCTGAAAACCAATCCCGTCTGAAAAAAGTAGTAATAAACTTTCAGTACCCTGAATACATGCTTTAAGGTTAAGCAATTCTCAACATTTATTCTCATGAATATTGCAGACATTTTACATGAGACTAATGCCTTTGAGGTTCAGATTTTTGAAGCTGGTCAGTAAACTAAAATAACAGTGGTATCAGTGGGGGGTTTTTTTGGACCTATATTTTTATTTTTACTGGTTCTTCTGTATTTTCCTCAGGTGCATACCGTTTGGCTCCACGAGACCGCGCCCCCAGAGGAAGAGGCACTGGCCTTTCCTGGTTAAGTGGAGGAGGACTTGGTGTAGGAGGTGGTGGTGTAAGTAACAGTGGGCGTGGTCAAGGGAAATTTAGCAGCAGTGGGAGCGGAGGTGGACGAGGCCGGCACGTACGCTCGTTCACCCGCTAATAACTGTAAATTATCCAAGACTCAATTATACAAGTCTAAAGGACCAACCAGGATGAAGACTTAGAGAATGAGTGGATGCATTTATTGTAATGTTGTATTTGTTTTTTATGTGCGTGTCAAAAGCTGATTAAAATTCTGTGAATATCCACTTGTGTTTTAATATCTTTTAAAGCGGACATTTGAATTTAAGCAGTTTAAAAGCGTACATTTTTATATGGAGCTCTTTGCTAGGAAGTGCTGTTTTCCAAGAAAGACATTGTGATGGATCCTTTGCAAAGTATTTTATTGTGAGCCAGTTTGAGAAAATAGACAAATAATGTGAAATAAATCATTGTGAAAATATGTGAAGGTTCCTAATTATTTAATTTGTTTTGGAAAATCATTTAGAAAACTGCTCAGATAATATGAACACCTTATGCATTTGTGAAAAATGCCACTGGAGTATTGAACCATACAGTCCCCTCTGAAAGTATTGAAACGACAAGGCCAATTCTTGTTTTCGCCGTGCACTGAAGACATTTAAGTTTGAGATCAGAAGATGAATGAGACGATAAATTTCTTGATATTTACGTCTAGATGTGTTAAACAATTTTAGTTTTTGCCACTTTTTGTTTGAACCCACCCATTTTTCGAGTGATCAGAAGTATTGGAACATGTTGACCGACAGGTGTTTCTTGTTGTCCAGGTGAACCATGTTAAATTGATTGTTTAAACAATGAACAGCACTGAATACTCTTGAGCCCTGGGTGTACATGTGAAAGAAGCTGTGGAACAGTTTGGTGATGACGGTGGGTTGCTGGCTTGATGCATTTATTGCAAGCCAGGGATATGCAACCAAATATTAAGTGCTATTTACTTTAAGACTATCTCTTCCAATACTTTTGCTCACCTAAACATTGGGTGGTCTGCCACCAAAGGTTCCGTGTTTTAAGTCGTTTAACACATCTAAATGTAAATATCAGGAAATGAAAGCTGAAATTCTCATATATCGTCTCAAACCCAGTGTTTAACAAAAACAAAAGAATTGGTCTTGCTGTTCCAATACTTTTGCAGGGGACTGTAGTTGGTTAGCAGCATGTATCTGCACCAAGAGAATCTGACAGTTAGCAGGCCCTCGAACAGCTGTGCAGTCGTGTGTGCTGGTGTTCAGAGAACCGTGATGTCTCTGCTCTTCTTCTTGAGGCAGTCTAATGTTGGGCCATGTGGATTTTGCTTGCGATGCTCCTCGTCATGACGCGTCACTGTTTGTGTGGCCGTGCCTGGTTTAAGAACCTCATTCTTCAGACGTTCCAGAAGCTCTGCTTTCTCAAGCTCCACCCTCTGCAGCTCTTTCCAACGAGTTTGCTCTGCTCCCAATAATGCACACACGTCCGACACCACACGGGACAGTTGGCCCTGAACACAAAATATGAACGGCTGTTACAAAAAGTGAATGCAAAAAAATGTTAATTAAATAAACGGTGACATTAATTTTTAATTGACAGAAAAATCTCTTACAGTAACCTGCTCACACACTGTTAATTGTGCACACTCAAGCAGGATCACCAGTAAAAGTAATATACGCTCTGTGTGTGTGTGTGTGTATATATATAGAATACCTTGAGCTCATCCACCTCGTTTTTCAGTAAGTTCTCCTTTTGCACCATGTGTCTCCTCTGAGAATCCAGCCGGGACTCCATCTCACGTCTCACTTCCACAACCTTACAATCCAGTTCAGTCCTATAAAACACACACCCCTTTAATATTCTTTAATATTATATTCTATATTACGATCTGTTTTTAGAATTCTGATAATGATGAAGGTAAATCTGAAATAGAGAACAGATACGAGTCGATCCGGCTTACGATTTATTTTCTCCTTTTTCACAAAGAACTCATCAAATTTAAAGGTTTAGTATTTTTATCACTAAAAATCAATATATAAATCATATATATACTTCTTTAAATGAGAAAATCACCATGTGGGCATTATAAGGAAAAATTTTGTTCCTGATCGATTAAAAGTCCTCTAAGTCATGTTTGCATATTTTACACATACAGTTCTGCCCAAAAGTTTGCATAACCCATGCAATCGTAATATTGTTAACAAAATAAGAGGTATCATAAAAATCCAATGTTTTTTATTTAGTCCTGTCCCAAATAAACTATTACACATAACAGATGTTTACATATAGTCCACAAGACAAGATTTATAAAATGTACCCCATTGAAAAGTTTACATACCCTTGATTAATAATACTGTGTGTTGTTATTATCCATGACTGTGTTTATGTTTTGTGATAGTTGTTCATGAGTCCCTTGTTTGTCCTGAGCAGTTAAACTGCCCACTGTTTTACTTTTCCAGCATATTATGCATATTTGACTCCTATCCAACAGCGACTATATGATGTTGAGATCCAGCTTTTCACACTGAGGAGAACTGAGGATACTCGTACACAACTATTACATAAGGTGCAAACATTCACTGATGCTCAAGAAGGTAACACGATACATTAAAAGCCAGGGGGATGTAAACTTTTGAACAGGATGATCGGTGTAAATTGTTATTGATCATGCAGTTGGCAGAACATTATGCGATGTGGACAAAACAGTAAAAGATTTTTTTCATTGCGTTGACCTGAAAATTCAACTTTTTAGGAAAGCAATGCTTTTCTATAGTCCAGTTATAAAAGTTTGCACATTGTAAAACTGATGAGCTTCAAGTTCAAATGGTGGCGGCTTGTATGTTAAGGAAAGGATAAATAAAGCTTATCAAATGGATAGTAACTGACAAAAACACTATTAAACTCTGAAGCCCTAAGAATGATTCTAATAAAAGAAACCAATGAGGGCAACAGTGTACTGTGGGCTGGTGGGATGCAGCAGTATCATCAATCAGCAACATCAGCTAGATTGTTATAACACAAATCATACATTGGGCCAAACAATACACTTTACATTTGGAATGAAAGCCATTGAAGGTTTAAGCCTGACGTAAGGAAACCGCTCATACGCTTGTTTTCATTAAGAAATGTTGCATTTCACCATCTTCCTAGTGCCACATGCTAACTATAGCCCATCTGAAGATTTAGTCAAATTCCCCTGAGAAACCCCACAGAGGACATGGTAAGTTTATTATTGTCCACATTTTCAGATGTCCTTGATGAACGCAGTGGATACCTGCACTTAAGTCAGCTAAATATTGGCAGGGACGAGGCTCCTAATGGATGTTGTATGATTGGATAAAGCTGGCTGGTATAAACGGTCTAGCAGGGTTAAGCCTTTTAGTAGAACGTTTCGATTTTTGCTACTATATTATTTACAATTAACAAATGTTTTTAAAGTGGTTTATTTTGGACCTTTTTTTTTTTTTAAAAGCACACCACCACCATCAGTGGTCATAAGGAAAATACACAGCATCATATGAGGACGTGAGGCTGGGGCTGATTTCTTTCTAGCCCAGAGTGTAGATTGAGGAAACCTATAAGTGTCAGGAGATTACCAGGTGATCTGATATTTTTCAGCCTGCTCTGCTGACACATCCCTAACACGTCATTAGCACTGATTAAGAAGGTGCATGTGAAATACAGTTACGGGTGTAATGAATGCAAATGAGGTGGAGTATTTACTCTAACCTCCTTTTTCCCCCACAAAATGCCTGGAAGAGAAACTGAAAGTGGATCCAATAAGCGCATGTTGTCCAATCAGCTATAAACTTAGCCTTTTTGATTTGAGTTAAAGGGTTAAAATTTTTCCGTTTATCCTGTTTAGTGTTTGGAGAAAATATGGCAACGCAATAGAATTACTAAGAAAAATAGAAATCACAACTGTAGCTGTCTATCAGCCTTTAACTGTGTGTGTGTGTGTGTGTAATAGTGCCCACATCATTCTTATTGTGCCACTGATGAGACATTTTTTGATCTAATGCATTGCTCAAAGCCCTAATAGTTTCGTTGTCACACTGTTGATAGATTTTAGCCGTTCTGATATCGCAACTACCCATCACTGATGATACACTTTTTTGCCTGTACAGCAAGAAAAAGTATTAGCTGTGATGACTAAAATGTGGACAAATTTAGTACAGACAAAGAAAATACTCTAGTTACTATATGCCTAGGTACTCTATATTTGTATAGTACACATATACATTTTGATGTAGTACAGTATTAGGAGTTTGGCACTATTCTGATTAGTATTGAGTTCCGTAAACGCAACAATCCAATTGCCAATCCAATTCAGATTCATTCTGATTTGAGTAGATTTTATGCTGAATCCCACCTCTGGAATATACCTGTTTTAATCGGAAATGCGTTGCATGTAAACACCGTATTCAGAAAATCCACTGAAAGGAGATATATGCGAATATTCACTCCGCAAGGAATTGTGGGTGCTAACAGATGCTTAACTGTAGGCTAGGTATTTAGGAATGGCAACTCAGGTTAAACGGACACATTTCTGGGGTGACAGTAAGACTGATTTTTTTAAAAAATCAAAAATTCTAGTAGTAATAAAATGAATAACTGAGTATACTCTATAACCAACGGCAGCATCTTGAATCTCCTGGGAAATAACAGCGGGAAAGGAAAAGAGCATGTGTACACTGGCATACTTACAACAACCATGTATACAGGAATATTGTAATGCATGTATGCATATAAACATGGTATTCGGAATATGGCTGCAACCCGAATATTCCCTTAAATGTAATTTGATGTGCATGTAAATGTAGCCAATGTTCTTGAAATAAAATTCTCCCTCTATTTCAAGGAACAAAAAACACTCTGGGATCCACTTTGTTTTATTTTCAGTTGTAAAGCCATTGTAAACAAATGGCTTCAATTGGATCATTGTTTACTTTTGTGGAACCAAGAACAGCAGCAACACCATCAGATGTAAAAATCGACAGAATGGTATGACACTGAGGCTGATGCCTTTTTAGCCCAGACTTTACATTCGGTTATGTCAAGTGATTACACAGACTGAAACACTCCCTAGATTTAGTGTCTATTGGGGCTAATTTATTTCAGCCTGCTTTACTGCTTTTTGACACATGCTTTTGGAGAAGAAACTAGAAGTAAATAGACTGAGCAAACATTATAGTGCAATCAAATGACAAATGAGAGAACTATTTCATTTAAACGGTTTAAAAGAGCTGGTTAATGGCAAGCTTTTTTGTTTAATATGCTTGCTGTTATTCGGAAGAGAAACAGATTTGACTTCATATATACCAATCATGAATAGTGTTACTGATCAATTTTTCAATGAGTGTGTTCCTATGTGTATGCGTAATAGTTATATGCCTACGATGAGACCCTAAGGCTCAACCTTAATAGTTTTATAATAGTAGCACAATATAAAGAGTTTTGAAAAAGTAAACTTGGGAGTAAGTAATGCTCATCAGAGAGATCACCTACGAGTCTCTACCTCAGCAAGTCCAGCTCAGCTCGGAGTTCAGAGATGCAGTTGTGCTGAGCCTCGTCTGCCTTTGACAGTGTGTATCCACACCCACTTGCACACACTCTGCTGCGGTACTCACACACACACAAGTGTGCTTCCAGAGAATGCTGAGACACTCGCACTGGACAACCTGAGAGACGCAGTGAGCAGAAAGAAGCATTGGCTAGGACCTGGCTTTGAAATTCTTACATTTCATACATGAAGGCAAACTAGGGCATTTTAACATTCATGTGCCTGGGTTTGTTACAAATAGAGTACAGCACAATGTGAAATCTGTGAATATGCAAGATAGTGACACCAAGATATAAACCTACCACAGCGGTAACACAAGTATTCCTCCCCTGCACACATAAATAACAAATATTTCCATAGTTAGAGTTTTGTTGAATATGAAATTAAAATCTCTAGATGAATTAGGAAGACTAACAAGATGTACTGATGTATCCATTTCATTCAGACAGGATCATTAAAAGTGAAAAGCACACTTACCATCCACTTTGTTAACACCTGTACACCTGTACATTTATGCAATTATCCAATCAGCCAATCATGTGGTAGCAGCACAATACATGAAATCATGCAGATACAGGTCAAGAGCATCAGTTAATGTAGGAAAGAATTGGGGGGGGGGGGGGGTGTCTTGGTGACGTTCACTGTGGCATGCTTGTTGGTGCCAGACAGGCTGGGTTAAGTATTTCAGAAACTGCTGATCAGGGATTTTTACACACACAATCCTCTCTAGAGTTTAAACAGAATGCTGTGAAAAACAAAAACCATCCAGAGAATGGCAGTTCTTCCGGCGCAAACCCCTTGTTGATGAGAGAGATCATGGGAAAATCGCCAGGCTGGTTCAAGCTGACAGGAAGTCTACAGTAACTCAAATAACCACTCGCTACAACTGTGGTGAGCAGAAAAGCATCTCAGCATGCACAAAACATCAAACCGTGAGGTGGAAGTTCTACAGCAGCAGAAGACCACACAGAGTACTAGTCCTGTCAGGAACAGGAATCGGAGGCTACACTGATGCACAGGTTCATGGAAACTGGGCTTTGGAAGATGTTCTCTTGGCCTGTATGTGCATTATATCATGAACTGTGCTGCTACCATATGATTGGCTGATTGGATAACTGCATGAATAAGCAGGTGTACAGGTGTTTGGTGAGTGTGTAAAGGTGCGTAATATCTTGAAAATAGGTCAATCTATGTAATCTTACCTAACATTTCTTATTACGAGATCATGATAAAACAAGGCTTGGACTCAACAACAACCCACAGACTCAACAACAACCCTGACCAGGATAGGGTTGTTGTTGAGTCTGAGCCTATGCCTTGAACACTGGGAGCAAGATGAGAGAATTCACCTGTGAATGGCAGGGATGGCACCTCAGGGCACCGTACACACACATTCACACACTCATTCACAGTGTGGCCAAATATAGCATAGTCAATCAACGTACAGGCGTCATTTTAGGAAGTATTGGACACAGAGGAAACTCACACAACACACTCCACACAAAATAGTACTCCACACAAGATAGTAAACTGAGCTCAGGATTGAACCCATGACTCTGGAGTATTAGTTTAATTTAGTATGAGTAGCTTTTATTTATAAAAAGAAGTCTGAATTGAATGGCTTAGAATTAGGCTTAATAATCCATCCATCCATACATCCATTTTCTGTACCGCTTACCCAACACAGGGTCATGGGGGAGCCTGGAGCTTATCCCAGCAGACTCGGGGTACGAGTCCCTGGACAGGGTGCCAACCCATTGCAGGACACAATCACACACACCCATTCGCACACTACGGACAATTTGGAAATGCCAATCAGCCTACAACGCATGCCTTTGGACTGGGGGAGGAAACCGGAGTACTCAGAGGAAACCCCCGAAGCACAGGGAGAACATGCAAACACTGCGCACACAGAGCGGAAGCAGGAATCAAATCCCCAACCCTGGAGGTGCGAGGCAAACGTGCTAACCACTAAGCCACCGTGGCCCGCTTACAGTAATAATCATATAATTGTTTATTCCTATTCGCGTAATGTGAAATATTACATTTTCAACAACATTCAAAATATTTTCACTGGATATCATGCCTTCAGTGTGGTTTGGTTACTCGTCGAGCTAAATGTTATATTATACTATGTTCAGGGGCCCTCTTCATTAATAATTGAAAGTATGATTGCTCTGGTAGTTATACTTTGTGGTCACTTCATTCCATAGTAATCACCTGGCACGATTGTGTGTGTGTGAGTGGGTGTGTGTATGTGTGTGTGTGTGAGTAAGCGGCAATAGCACATCATCTGACACTTGCTATCTGACATGAAATATTGTATATTAATCTACCTGATGTTGTGTGTACGTGTTCGATGTGTGTATGTACCAGCACTGCTACAATTATACAGAGCAAAGTCACACTGTTCCTCATGCCGATGAATGGACTCCAACGCACAGATGACCTCACATCCTTGTGAGCGATACATGCACTTCACCTGGAGCCTCGCCAAGTCATTCCGCATGTATCTGTAACACAGGTTATGCTGTGAAATAAATGTTATAGACATATACAATCAACATCACACCTTTTTTTTGAAGCTCTGTTGTGTCTAAACTAATTATGTAATGATGATGCATACGTATCTGGCCAAGAAACAACTGAGCAGCCAACTGTACAGTGACTTATGGTCTCAGAAAATGGGTGGTTCAAATATCCCTCACTGGCACCTGGGACAAGAAGGGTACGTGTCCGGGCTATTCTTTTATTTGACCAGCAGATAAGTAGGCTGAGTTGGCTAGCAGTCACTGGCTTTTTTTCTTCTCTCCTACGTGCTACTGGCTTGACTTTTGCTAGACAAGTTTTAATTTGGTATGTACTGTATATTTAAACACAAAGTGCTCCACGGTGGTACGACGCTCCTCAGTGCTGTAACTATAGTGCACACTACTTGTTCTGAATCCCACTGCACCTATTGCACTACACACATCAGCTTTTACTAAGAGGATTAATTACCATGCATAGATGACACATGACCATTTCTGAATCAGGAACATGTAGGTTTGAGGGTAGCACACGGTACTTGTTCTGAATCCCACCACCTGCTGCACTACATACATCAGCTGTGACTAATGATGTCTGTCTGATGAGACAACTCAGAGAACTTTTTTTCTGAATTAGGAACACACAGGTATGTGGAACCACTGACCAAAAAAAGTGCAGCGCTATGCTGTCATATAACTCTCCTGGTAATGGAAAGTCATGTATCAGTTAAACATTTAAAGAAAAAAATTAAGACTCTAGCCTGACTTGAATAACATCTTTTATGTGTGATGTGAAGGGAAAACATCACAGCTCATAGACAACAATTGTGGTGCTTCAGGTGATTTCTTTAGGGGATTAATTCAATGATTATTGCCTTGACCCCAACACGTGAATTAATATATTTGTTTGTGTCTGTTTTAATGCATTTCATTAGCACTTGCTTTATTTTCTATTTCAGCACAGCTCTGTCAGTAGTTCAGACTGTAATATTAATGATAGGTTTATATTAATGCACTAGTTCTAATACATTATCATTCCTATAGTAACAGCTCATTCACAGGGATTTGTATGGCCCCATAATCTAATAATCCATCCATCCATCCATCCATTTTCTGTACCGCTTATCCAACATAGGGACGCAGGGAGCTTGGAGCCTATTCCAGGGGACTTGGGGCACAAGGCGGCGGACACCCTGGATCCATCACAGGGCACAATTGCTCACACACTCACACACATTCACACACTACAGACAATTTGGAAATGCCAGTCAGCCTACAACGCATGTCTTTGGACTGGGGGAGGAAAGTGGAATACCTTGAGGAAACCCCTGAAGCACGGGGAGAACACGCAAGCTCCGTGCACACGGGGCAGAGACGGGATTTGAACCCCCAATCCTGGAGGTGCGAGGCAAAACTGCTAACCTCTAAGCCCCCCGCCCCATTGTTAAAAGGTTTATTTAGCATTTATGGAAGGAGTCTCCAGTGTCACAGCTTTGGAACAGTCAGAAGGTTTCCTGACATGGGAGAGTCAGATGAGTTTGCACCTTCTGGATTCTCAGCCACGTGACAAGCCGTGTTTTATCTCATTTACTTCAAGCGAGAGAATGCAGGAGAGGCTGGTGAGGAAATGACTATTGTGAATGTTCCATAACATTAAATGGTTAAAAAGTGTATCAGTAAATTTACATTTGTAATCGTAACCAAGTCACTGTGGTAGAAGCAGAATAACACACTTCGCTGTTATACGGAAATTATAGTTATATAAAAACATTTTTTTTCGTCCAGCACAGTGGTCAGTCATGTATTATTCTTTATGTTAGCTACCACTTTAGCCTTGTCAGTTAGGTTTCCTAGCAACAAATCATGCTCTTTTCTCAAGCACATTTGAGCTTCCATTTGCCTGGTGTACTAGCTAATGAATTTCTAATTTATTCACCCTGATCCCTGATTTAAAGTCGATGATGTGAACCTCTAAGTCATTGTTTAATTTCAAATCCATAGTGCTAATGCCAAACCATATGCATACTGTATGTATCATGCACAAGAATGGAGGAGGCACAGATTTACATCTTCTTGTTGTACTAAAAATGTGATTACGTGGTCTAGTCATGGCTGATCCCATGTTAGCCATGACGCTGGGCATGTTCTCAGTTGATTTGTACATGTACCTGTGGAGCGGCCGCAGGTTTGCGCTGCTAAGGGGGAGCCGGTCCTCGGGGCAGTTCCGATGGTTCCCAAGCCAGGCGTGAATGCAGGTCCTGCAGAAAGCGTGCTCACACGGAGCCTGCACAGGATCCTCCAACACGTCACGACACACACAGCACAGCAATCCTTCGTTCACGTAGCCCACAAAACGCTCCGACTCATAACCCATTCTGCACACAGGCAGACACACAAATACTGGGGATTTATATGGAGTAAACATGATGCAAAGGTACTTGAGACCAATTTAAGACAAATATTCTGAAAATCATATGGCACAGATGCCTCGAGGACTTTAACCAACCTTAAATGCTTTAACCGAATTTCAATGTCCCGCTGAGACATGACAAGTCAAAGAGCCAGGACTGCAGGGAAATGCACACGAAATGAGATTTGTAAACACTGGAATAAAGTTGGCTTGACGTTGGAGGTTCGATATTCGCGGATATGCGGAAATTAAGGGACCGTCTCTAAAGTTACATACGACATTGTTAAACACGATTCTAACTTCAATAGCATTGGAAGGGAATGACTAACAGTCATATAACCAACTTGAAAGTGTTCATCTAGGTGTCAGGTATAATGCACACCTCTTAGATTTTTTTGATATTTATCAAAATAAGCTATTAAATCATATGTAAATATTTCCATGTATTTCACTACAGAATGGGCCCATACACAAAATATACCATTATTTAAAGCTCAATAGCATTTGAAGGGAATGACTTACAGTCATATAACCAACTGGAAAGTGTTCATCTAGGTGTCAGTTATGATGCACACCTTTTAGATTTTTGATATTTAACCCTACAATGCATGAACCAAAAAAAAATTCACGAATGCATAAAGTGGGTCAAAATGACCCGTACTGGATTGAATGGTTTTCTTCCAAAAAACAGGTGTCCTATTAATGAAATAATTTATATATATACACACACACACACACACACACACGTATGTAAATTTATATATATATAAAAAAAAAATATATATATATATATATATATATATATATATACACATACATATGTGTATGTATGAATAGCATTTGTATATATACAATATACATACATATGTATGTATGAAGATATATATATATATATATATATATATATATATATAAATATATACACAGTATCTCACAAAAGTGAGTACACCCCTCACATTTTTGTAAATATTTGATTATATCTTTTCATGTGACAGCACTGAAGAAATGACACTTTGCTACAATGTAAAGTAGTGAGTGTACAGCTTGTGTAACAGTGTAAATTTGCTGTCCCCTCAAAATAACTCAACACACAGCCATTAATATCTAAACCACTGGCAACAAAAGTGAATACACCCTTAAGTGAAAATGTCCAAATTGGAGTTTTGCAAAGCTTGTAAAATGGAAAGAAAAACCTTCTTACCTGTCAGACCAGGTGATCCCCCCCTGTCTTTCTGTTTCACGCTCTCTTCTTCTTACAAGACCAACGAGGATAAGCTTTGGGTTGCCTTGGGAACAACATGGCTGCCAGCTGTTAAATGGAGACACTGAGATATCAGGGTCAAAATTCACAGTAGGAGGAGCTTCTACAACATGAGCTTTTTTTTTTAATGCATCCTCATATTCTAATGAAAAGCTATTCATAAAATAGAATGTGTGTGTAAACCAAATATACCTGTAAGGTGTGGTTGTTGTTTTTTTTTTCTGCATTAAAATGATTATCCTTTTTCTGCTGTGCAAAACACACAAGCACTCATGATACACAGTGCAGGAACCCCACAGGGAGTCTCTCTCCCATGCTGGGATCACATGACCCAAGTAAGGCTGCTGTAGTCCTGGTGATCTTACACCTGTATATCACAAGACAAACATAACAATAAGCATCAAGGGACACAGCAATTCCCAGAAAATCTAGCTCTAGCATGCCCCAGGGAAAACAAGGGCATAAGGCATGAAGAGAACACACTTACACCTTAACCTCTCTTTCTGACTAATAATCTTCAAGGTGAGCCTGAATTAAAAACATGTGTGTAGGTGACTATCTGCATGCATGTTTGGTTCATCTAAAAGATAGAAAAGTTCAAAACTTCACCTTCATTTCATCTTGGAGATTCTGAGTCACTTTCTGATATTGCGTCTGGTCCTACACAAGCTATGTTTCCATCCATGTTATTTTTATTGCGTATTTTAGGATATCACATTAGAAAATGCCGGATGGAAACACTAGATGTGAATAAAATCTCCAAAATGCGTATAAAAAATGTATGAGCTCAATTGAGGTGGATAATTTTTTTTTATTCAATAAGAAGTCATGAGCATTAACTACAATGGAAACCCATTCACCGAATACATTCCTCAATGCACATCAAAAAAAGTCATGTGACTTTGCCTCAACAAATCATGCGATTGGATAATTGGCTCAGAAAAGTAAAAATGGCGGAGAGCGAGACGCACCAGTTTCCACGGAAGTGACGATTTTGTTCTCTTAAACACGTCAGAAGGAAATGGTGCTTTATTCGCAAATGTTTTATCTGATGTTCAAATTTTTCACATAAGTTAAATCTGCAACTCCAGTTGTCCAGTTTGGGTGAGCCTGTGGCCACATGCGCCATGGTTCTCTCATGAACACGTGCCGGAGATCTATGCGGAAATGACGATATTTTGTGAATAAAGACATCATTTTAATTTTTTGCACACAAAAAACATTCGTATCGCTTCATAAAATTGTAATTAAACCACTGGAGTCACATGCATTACTCTTACGACGCATTTATGAACTTTTTGGAGCGTGAAAGTTTTGGTTACATGGACTATAAATGGGTTAGCACGTTTGCCTCACACCTCCAGGGTCGGGGGTTCGATTCCCACCGTGCCCCTGTGTATGCAGAGTTTGCATGTTCTCCCCGTGCTGCGGGGGTTTCATCCGGGTACTCCGGTTTCCTCCCCCAGTCCAAAGACATGCATGGTAGGCTGATTGGCGTGTCTAAAGTGTCCGTAGTGTATGAATATGTGTGAGTGTGTATGTGATTGTTCCCTGTGATGGATTGGCACCCTGTCCAGGGTGTACCCCGCCTTGTGCCTGATGCTCCCTGGGATAGGCTCCAGGTTCCCCCGCGACCCTGAAAAGGAGTAAGCGGTTGAAGATGGATGGATGGATGAATGGATTCTATATGTAGTTTTTGTTGTAAAAAAAAAAAAAAAGAGACCTAAAATAGGATGACCTAAAACAACATACAGTAATTGTAAAAGTAACATTTTAGTTCAGGGTTGGAGTGGATCTGGAGTCTATCCCAGGAACACTCTGGTGTGAGGCAGGAATACCCCTTGGGCATCCAATTTATCATAGCCAGTCCACCTACCAGCATGAGAACCCACAGGAGAACATGGGGAGAACATACAGAATTCCACACAGAGAGTAACCTGAGCTGAGGGTTGCACCACTCATAATTCATTAATCAATTCAAATGTTAAATATTTACTTGTTATTTCAACATTTATTCAATCATATCTGCATTAAACTATTTGTTTTCTATTCGTTTATTTCATACTGAGGCCTTGATGTGAAATAATTCCATCTGTCAACATCCATCAAAATGAAGGAGGAGCATTATCTGAAGTTGGATAAAATGTTTTTTATTTTATTTTATTTATGTTCTGTCAGAACTGCATCTGAGAAGTGTTTGAAAAGCACTGGTGTGTCAGAACAGCAAGGCGTGATATGTAAGTTTTTATTTTTGTAATGATGGAACTTTCTCAAATGTTGGTCATCTTGCCTTCTGGTAAACATCTAAAAAAAAGATGTCCACCCACTCCTTTAAGTTCCATGGCCTTGCCTCCATCCAACCCTGTCCCCAAAGTGCACGTGCACAGTCAAATGATGTAATGATGTAGCATCATGATCGATCCATGATCCAGGGCTGTAGAATTTTGTAGAATAAGCTTGATGAGCAGCTGCTTGGTTTGATATTACAGTGGTGATTCTGTAGCCCACATCCAGGCTAACAACACAAGATTTCTGTCTAGCTACTCTATATGGTGTAAAGGACTGCCCAACTTAGATATGTTACTTTTTAGACCACTTTAGTGACTGTATTTCAAAAAAGAGATTAGCAACAAATCAAGCAACTTTTAGTTAATGACTGTCCTGTATTCAGTACAGCTCTCCAGCTCACATCACACCTGCTGTTTTATGAGAGAGCAGGCTTGCTTGACTCACCACCAGTGTATAAAACCTGACTGAATTGTGCTGTTCACTCCATTCAATCACTGATCACCACTGTTCCCTCTGATCAATCACTGATCACCACTGTTCCCTCTGATCAATCACTGATCACCACTGTTCCCTCTGATCAATCACTGACCACCATTGTTCCCTCTGATCAATCACTGATCACCACTGTTCCCTCTGATCAATCACTGACCACCATTGTTCCCTCCAATCCATCACTGGTCAAGATTATTCCCTTCGATCAATCCCTGATCACCACTGTTCCCTCCGATCAATCACTGATCACCATTGTTGCCTCCAATCAATAACTGACCACCATTGTTCCCTGGACCAATCACTGCTCATCATTGTTCCCTCGACCAATTACTGATCATCATTGTTCTCTCCGACCGATCACAGATCTGTCCCATCTGCGCACTTCTTTGTTCTTCATATTAAACTCGATTTACTAATAACAAAAGCAAGTTATTCCATCCCTATCTTCAGAAAATCTTCCTACTTCATGTAACATTTTTTGATATGCAAATGATTATGATTCAGTGAATATGCAAATTAGTCCATGGCATCCTGTGTCAACTTCTTAAGACTTTGTGAGCATGCCATAGCTCCTTTCCCCTGAAAAGACTTGGCAGCACTACCTACCACACAAAATAATTACTTCTCATCCAGCAAAGTGAGCTAGGCATCAGTTTCCAAGCCCTCTCAGGTATCTCGGTGTTTAAAAGCCACAGTCTTGTCTTTCTTCATGCTGTTTATGCCACACTCTTCATTATCATCAATATTAACTCCATGTTAACAGCAGACACTGCCAGTCAGAGGTATAAGTTTACTTAAGATAAAGTTAAAACTGTCACTTGGTGAAAGTGTTTCAGACATGGCTGCTATCACAAATTACATTGTGATAAACAAGAAAAACAAAGTTGACAAAAATCCACAATCTTCACCTGTACTTACATATATTTGGATTTCTTTTATTACTGTATACTTTCCATTATACCAAATACACTGTAAACTCATTCCACACCATGTACCGCATTTATTATAGTGATGTCACCTTTGATACTAACGCTCTGAGGCATGTGTGGGGTAACCCCCCCCCAAAAAAACCCCAACAACCTCGGTACACTTTATTTCACATGTGACCAATGTCTGAAGCTCCATTTGGGCACACAACCACAGGACTACTTTAGAAACTGTTTCAACAGAAACAAAAGATATTTTAGAAATATTTAGTAGTTTATGAGATGGCTAAGAAGCAAGGAAAGGGGAGCAAAGAGAAAACTCATATCAACATATAAAGTTGTCTGTATATAAGAAACTTGTATAATTAAGCTTGGTGGCAAAATTAAAGCCACCAATGTTTCACTGTTTATTTAAATCCACATGAGCTTTACCTATGAAGTAATGGGCGATGGACGAGCGCTGGGTTAAATGTAATATGTTTACGCGTGTTTGTCAGTAGGTTCATTATAACTAAGGAATAAATCATTTGGTGGTGTGATGTTATAGGAAAATAATCAATGTTACTATTGTTACTATTGAGATAGTTACTATTAAGAGGCTGGTTCTGCAGCACCTCAGGCCTATGGTGCATAACTGCCTGGATCCACTGCAGTTTGCATACCAGGCTGATATTGGTGTGGAGGATGCTATCATCTACCTGCTTCAAAGAGCTTCCACAAACCTGTAAGGATGATTTTCTTTGATTTCTCTGGTGGTTTTAACATGGTTCAGCCACTCCGGCTGGCTGAGAAGCTTTCTGTGATGCAGGTGGACCAGGATCTTGTGGCCTGGATTACAGACTACCTCACTGACAGGCCGCAGTATGTGAGGCTGCTTGTCAGACGTGGTGACTAGTAACATTGGAGCACCCCGGGGAACTGTACTGTCTCCATTCTAGTTCACCCTCTATACCTCTGACCTCTGCTTCAATTCGTGAACGTGCCACCTATAGAAGTTTTCGGATGACTCCGCCATTATTGGCTGTATCACAGATGATAAATAGGAGGAGTACAGAGACCTTATCAAAAGCTTTATAAGATGGTGCGACAACAACCACCTCCAGCTCAACATCGGGAAAATTAAGGAGCTAGTGGTGGACTTCCGGCGCAGCAAGAAACGCCTGTCGCCATAAGTGGGGAGGGAGTGGAGATAGTGGACACCTACTAGTTCCTAGGGGTGCAACTCAATAACAAACTGGACTGGTCAGACAACACTGAGGCCCTCTATAAGAAAGGACAGAGCAGGATGTTCTTTCTGAGGAGGCTCAGGTCCTTTAATATGTGCACTAGGCTGCTACTGATGTTTTACCAGTCTGTGGTGGCCAGAGTTATCTTCTTTACTGTGGTGTGCTGTGGAGGTGGCATTGGGACTTGTGGTGCCAATAAACTGAACAAGTTGGTGAGGAAGGCCAGGTCTGTGGTAGGGATGGAACTGGACATGGAGGAGGAAGTGACTGAGAAGAGGATAAGAGGGAAGCTGAAAGCTATCATAGACGATCCTTCTACACTGTGCTGAAGAGGCTCAGGACCACATTCAGCCTTAGATTCATCCAGCCACACGCCTCCAAACCTCTGGGGGGCTCTTTCCTACCATCAGCCATCAGACTCCACAATGCAACAATACCCAGTACCTCCTACTCCACTGACTGAGTCTCACAGAAACACTCAACAGTTAACTATCATTCCACAGATACTGCACATGTATATAAATACTGAGGATATTACACATGTACATATACAAACAGAACTCTAGCATATGTACATACACACAGATCTGTTTTATTGTTCCTATTATTTCTATTATATAGGTATTTATGAAAATCATTTTTGATCTTTCTTTCTTTGATGTTACTCATCCTACTTGTGCTGCTGTGTCAATTTGAATTTTTCCTACAGGGGATCAATAAAGGTACATCTTATCTTATCTTATCTTATCTTACTAACTCAAAGTGGACTAGTTTCCTATAACAGCATGTCCCGAAGTGTTGTATTCCTCTTATACCACAGCAATGAATCTCAGCTTGTGTTTTTATTAACTACCAAGGAACTTTTTTTTAAACTATTCCTGTTATCAGCAATAAACAGTCATTCCCTCACAAGCTTCTCGCTTTTCTCTTTCTCTTGGAGTTAATAAAACAAAAATGCAGCTTAGCATGTTATCAAGAAAACCAGAAAGCACAAAGTCCTCTGTCCTGAAGACTTTACTATGGTGGAAAACTTTCTGACCGTTAAAAAGCACGGACATCATTCCATAGATGTTAAACAAACATCTCCTGTCCCCTGCAATGAGCTGTTACTATAGAAACGATAACGTATTAGAACGAGGGCATTAATATAAATCTATCATTTGATTTAAGGTCGCAATTATTATCAGAGCTGAGAAATTAATAAACATGTTCTGACCAATTGCACGGGATACCGGTACTACGGTTGTATCGCGATACTAAAGCTTCAAAATACCACCGATGCCACTGTATTTTTTAACTGTAGTATTATAATTATGGTAATACTGTAAGTAATGTTGTATGTGCAGCAGTTAATACTAATACTGTCGCTAAAAAGACACATCACTGCTTTTGCAGAATACACAGAGGTTAGTGACACTTAACATTTAACCTAAATTCTTTACCTTAATCTTTAAAGATTTCCTGTTCGCTAGTAAACTACTGTTTATTTGTATGCAAATACTAAAATTAGCCAAAGTGAGCTAACATTATGCTAACCGCTGTGTTTAAATTAGCTGTGTTTGCTAGTAAGCGAGCTAACGTTCCCAATTTTATGATGTTTTTTTTTTTGGAGTTCATTTCCAAATTCAGTTATTTATTCTTAATGTTGTGTTCATTCTGAATACTCCGAGGACATTTTCCCTTTGCATGATTTCATTGCTCTAGGGAACAATAGATGAAATATGTGGAACATTGAATTAGTTGCTTGCCAACTGTATGATTGTTTCTGAGTTTGTCCAATAGCCAGTTATTCATTCTCATTAATAAAATATTCAAGAGGAAAATCTGGATTGTCTGTTTTCATTTGATCAAATATCTTTGTATTTCTGTAAACTTGGTTCATTTTGTGGATTTGAATTATGAATTAACACAATATTGTGTGGTATCATGATACTTCAGCTGGTATTGTATCGTAAGATATGTTTATGGTATCGTGACAACCCTACACTGTTCTAGATATATGCTATTACCGCATTGTCTTTATACAGCGTTATAATAATGTTATCAGTTGATTAAAAAAAAGAGAAAATAACGTTACAATGCTTTGAAAAGTATCCTAAACCCTATGGAGGACCAAACCTGCAGAAATTACAAACAAACAAACAAACAAACAAACAAACAAACAAATAAATAAATAAACAAATGTAATAGGAAAATAAATAAAGGAACAAAGGACTAGATAAAACAAATATAATTCAATTTAATCCTAAATTTATTTTTGTATTACTTTTTTCCTTCATTTGCTATTTTATTTTTTTTTTATTGTTTTTAATTTTAATTGATTTATTCTTTTGTTTATTTTCCATTTAATTTCTATTTGATATATCTCCTACCAGAGCATCCAGTTCAGCGTATTCCAAAGTTGAGAACAGGTGGCTTACTCCAAGAGAATAAATCACAAACTTATTATTAACCACACAACACACACAGCAATATAAGAATAAATATAAAAAGAAATAAAAATGTTGACTACATGTCATAATAAATAATAAATATATATAAAAATAAATGAATGCATAAATAACTAAATATAAAATAATTACAAAAAAATAATAAAAGAATAAATAAATAAAAGTTCAAAAGAATACAAATTTAAAAATTAACTAAATACAGAAATAAAAATGAAGGAAAAAATAATTAATTAAAAATTCATTATATTTGTTTTATTAAGTCATTTATTCCTTTATTTGTTTTCCTATTATTACATCCATCCATCTATCCTTCTATCTATCTTTAATTTCTGCAGGTTTGGTCTTTCAAAAACCCCCACTTCCGCTAGCACACAGTAAATTACTATCTGCACTTTGTGCAAACCACTATCTGGCACTAACCTGCACTTTTTCCTTTAAAAATAAATTATATATATATATATATATATATAAAGCTTCGAATAATGAACTCAACATTTTGGAGAAAACCTCGGTTAGTTTCGTTTGAGAAGTATCAAATCAATGAGCTCAACATGGACACTTGCCCTCTCCAAGATGACAGCACAGTTGACGTGTCTGGTTTTGCCAAATGAGGCATCTGGTATTTCAACTTACCGAAACTGCTTTAAAATATATTTCAAGCTCCATGAAGAGTCCCTTTACACTGTTGCTCATGTATATCTTACATATCTAGTACTCTAGTGGTATTACTTAAAAAAACAAAAAACAAAAAAGACCCTTTCTCTCCGCATTTTCCCCTCAACCAATCAAAACTATATACGTCATTTCCGGTTGAAACCGCGCATTTTGAGAGGGACGCAGCCTTCATTAGCGTTTTAGTGGTTAACCTAGCTGCAAAATAATGACTGAATCGGCGTAAATACAGAATACAGACAAAACAGGCAAGTTATTAGTTTTGACAAGTAATGTTTCTAAAAGATTTGTCATATTAAATGCTTGTAGTGGAATCAGGAAGTTACAGTTCTCTGCACGCGCTTCTCAGTAATGTAGCTGTTTACTTATCTGTCTGAGTGAAACACGTGCTTTTACACTAATTACTTACTTTGTATGTTAGTTAGTTAGTTAGTTAGTTAGTTAGTTAGATAAACAGCTTTGACAGACAACTTTACTTTATGATTCATTTGTGTGGAAAAAACATTCACCACATATCATGTTGCCTCTGAAGAAGACTTTGATTGACACAGACTCATATTTAAAAGTATCATTAAATCAGTCTGATTTTTATCTTCAGTAAGTGCTTTATCAGGGTCAGGGAGGATCTGGAGCTGTTCCCAGGAACACTGAGCGTGAGGCAAGGATAAACCCTGGTTGCGATGCGAGGGCATCATGGTGACTCACACAGGGACAGTTTAGAGTAGCCAGTGTACCTGACGACATGTTTTGTTTTGTGAGGTGGGAGGAAACCAGAGAACCAAGAGGAAACCCGCACAGACACAGAGAGAAACTCAACGAATGTTAACCCGAGCTCAGGATCGAACTGTGGATCCTGGCGCTGTTAGGCAGCAGCACTATACGCTGTGTGGTATCCTATACACAGTGTGCACAGGATACCTCTAATGGCTTGTGTTCATTGTGATTATCATGTTCCTCACCAGCTACAACAGGATGCGCAGATCTGCGGCACCGAGTCAGCTCCTCCACGGCAATGCTGCAAAGAAGCCGCGGTTTGTGCCTCCTACCCCGGTGCACATCGGTGCAGTTCCCAACTCGAACCCAGGGCCAGTGCCAACATCCAACACCGTGCCAATGTCGAGACCAGGACAAGAACCAATGTCCGCACTGAAACCAGCACCTGGCAGTGTCCTTAACAAGGTTCTGCTAATAACCTTTTCTGTAAACCTTCTGAGTTTGTGTGAAGGGAGAGTTGCCTTGCACAGCTAGATCAGTGTGGCTATCAACCGTCTGATTATGGATGCAGTGACCTGTGCGTTTTGCTAAACGATCAGCGTCTATGGATATCTGCCATTAGTCAGGACACTGGCTTAATTGTCAGTGCATGTTGAATAAAGATTTAGAAATAATAAATACTTTTATATCACAGTGCTGTTGAACTCAAATCCGATCTGAGGTGTCGATTAATTTAAAATAACAGCAGCTCTGACATTAGTGGTGGCTATAATACAAACGACAGGTCTATATTAATGTGCTCGTTCTAATACGTCATCATTTCTACTGAAACAGCTCATACACATGGACTTGCATGGTGAACGCTCTATAATCTAAGAGATAAAAATATTTAAAAAAATGTTTTGTTCATAGGGCTGGGCGATATGACAAATATCATTATGATACTTGAGGACGTTTCTACAATACGCTATGTGTATCACGATATATAATTCAGCTAACAAACTGTCCACAAAACAGTAGTAAAATAAACAATAAAAGTTCAAATTAATTTCACAATACTTTTATTTAATGGCTACAAAGACAAAAAAGATAAAATAAAATAATATATATTTTTTTTAAAGTTGCGTCAAATCAGCATTCATTCAGTACAATTTAATTTGTATATAAAAAAAACACACACAAAAAAAATACATCACCATACCAACGATATCTCAGAAAAGTGTATCGTGTAATCATTTATCACAATATCGATATTGTATTGATATATCGCCCAGCCGTAATTGTTCGGTAAAGAAAAACGTGTAATCGTTGATGATGTGAAGCTTTCTGCAAAATCTCGTTTGTCAGCGCTTTGCTTTTTTTTTCACCACAGGATAGTCTTCAGGACAGAGGACTTTACTCTTTCCGGCTCTTTAGTAACATGTCTTATTAAGTTCAAGAGAGAAAGAAGAAAAACAGCTAGCCTCTTGATTAAATTACTAGACATTTTGCAAGACCTGTATGACTGAATAGAAATAGTAGCTGGTTTTCAATTTTCAAGGTCCGGCTGCATTTATAGCACACTAGGCCTCTGCTAAAACCTGGAACCACTCGGAACTGATCCATAATCTCTGCACTATTAATTAAAGCTGTTTTCCTGTGCAGGTGCAGAAGAACTTGTCTGAGAGTACTGGAGATACTCCAGCTGTTGCCGGAGTCCCAGCAGTGGGTAGGGCTTTAGCCAGGGTTCTGAGTGTCGTTGCTCAGGAAGAGGGGAAAGAAAATGACCTGGAGTCTCTAAGCTTCCCTCTGGAATCAGGGCAGCTCCCAGATTCGCCCTCGCCACAACAGCTAGATCTACCTAGTACACACACCAGCACCATAACAACCGGTAAGATTCACCATTTGGTTTTTATTTTCTTAATAGTGGAGCTGCAGCAGTTGAGTAGATTAACACCACTGTGATCATTGGGTGCAGTGTTGCTTCTGATCTTATTTATTATTATTCTTTATTTTTTTGCACATGACTGTAGACACTTTTGGCCACTCTCAACTACTGCTGCAGTTATTTCTGATTATATCCACTTGCATTCGTTTCTAATAAACTTCACTGGACCAGTTCCCCAAAATAAATACATGTTGTTTGAACTCTATTAAGAAGGTCTTTCTTTTTTAATAAACACACAAAAAGAAAATTTTTGCCATGTTTAGGCTTCTCATTTGGGTTTAGAAAAGCCAGGATCAGTCAGACTGAATGCAAATCAAGTTAGACTGTTCACTTAAACATGAAAAGAAGGCACAGTCACAGTCAAGTCCACCTAGACTAACGTAAACCTTCAGAAACCCTGCAAAGGGAAGCCATTAGAAAACGAGTGTGTGCAGTGCTCTGTTCTTTCGGGAACTAAAATGGAGCAACCTTATTATTAAGTAGTGGTCAAAAGCTGTGTGCTTTTTCTCTTTGTTCCTCGGTCTTCAGTTCCGACCGCTCACTCCGGCTCGCGTGAGAGTAAAAACGTCCATGCCCACAGCCTGCAGTCCTGCAGGGTTCCAGAATGGACGCATACTATGAAACTTTGAGATACTCGGACATTGTTGCTGCATCCCAGTTCGCTTACTTAAACTATGTACTCTTTTTGTGAAGAAAAAAGTACATACTTATGAGTGTGTAGCAAAAGAGTGCACAAGTACTGGGACATACTAACACGTCATGTAACGGAAGAGAATGTTGTTGCCTAGTTATGCACACTGTCACCGTAAACACACTCCTCATTGCATTTCAGCCTTTCTTCATTCATTATTCCTTATCTAATTTATACTAAATAATTTAATTACCGTTCCCTTGATTTATTTTTCCACATTTCATTTACATCTCTCTAAAAGCATTACACTCGTCCACCATGTTTACAGGCTGCATTCGGCAAAGCAAACTGTCACAAAGCTCCTCCTCCCTAGTAGGTGAATCGGGACACAGGATATGTCTCGCTTTGCTACAGCCACCCCAGACTAGCTCTGTGTCCCACCTTAGCCACTCCAGATTACTGTAGCTCCTTGGCCACCCCAGATTACTGTAGCTCCTTGTCCCACCTTGGCCACCCCAGATTACTGTAGCTCCTTGGCCACCCCAGATTACTGTAGCTCCCTGTCCCTCCTTGGCCACCCCAGATTACTGTAGCTCCCTGTCCCACCTTCACCACCCCAGATTACTGTAGTGCCCTGTCCCACCTTCACCACCCCAGATTACTGTAGTGCCCTGTCCCATCTTCGCCACCCCAGATTACTGTAGCTCCCTGTCCCACCTTCGCCACCCCAGTCGACAGGTTTTGGCTCAGCCATTGGATGATTATATGAAACACTGGAATATTTGTGTTGTGACAGATGCTTGAAAATATTGTTTGAAAGGATGGTGCTCTGACATCTCATTTTTATGGTACGTTGTTCTTTTTTTTTCCCCCACTAATTTGAACATTTTGCACTATTCTTTAAGTCTAGGGCACACCCTACCTGCTCGGATTCTCAACCAAAAATACAAAACTTTTACAATCCCCTTAGCATTTTCATGTTCATCGAGGTACTCCTGTCAGTCAAACAATGTGGGTGGAGCTTAAGGTGTTGGAGGAAGTGAGGAAATCAGTATAAACTTGTGGTGGTGCTGGCAGCTTGTTTTGTGTTGTGGTGGGAAGAGCGAGGCTTCATGGAACACTGAAGCAGTTGAAGCAAATGTGCCGTATTGTGTCGAGGCTACGAAACAGTCTGACACCCATCGTCACGGTCACACCTAGTGGTCACTTGCAGGTGTTGATCTGAGGTGTGTGTGAGCCGATAGTGTTCTCGACCAGTACGCTGCTGTCTTGGGTTCAAATCCTGGGTGAAGTGTCCCTGTCCACATTGTTGTAAGAGCCATTTAAAAATGTGTTTTTTAATGTGTTGAATTTTTAAAATCTGTCTGACAGCTACATGAACTTGGTTTTGTAATAACTATATTACTCATTGTGACTAACTGTAGGTTATTTCCGTCATGAAAAATTAAGATTAATAAATGCAAAACTGTCCAAATTCTCTCTTTGTCGCTTAAGTAATAACCCACAACATCTGTCCATGTCTTTATTTTTATCAGGAAAATTGGTGGGATTTTACGTAAGATGATTAACAAAGCATCCTGAGTAGACTGACCATGGATCAGTACAAACACTATTGAATCAGTTCAGTTTTAGAAACCTACACAACAAAACTGACCGGAGAACAGTTCAAATTATTTATTAAACACTGGTTCATTGGTTCACCTGGAGGTCAACGGCGGCGAACCATGGACTTCTCATATCAGTAATGACGTAACGAAGTCGCGTTTGTTGAAATCACGTGACTTTGATACACGCTCCGAACCACTGAGTCGAAACAAAAGATTCATAAAGGTTTCGAAGCTTCACGAGGCAGTGTTTTGAAAGAGCTCATCACTAGTTTTGCGATAGTTAGAAATGTGGAGAGCGCTTACCAAAAAGGACATTTCTCGACATATTTCCAAATGATCTCGGGCTTAAACATCTGGGAGAGTTTGGAGCGTTCACAAACATCATTATTTGTTAGTGATTTCACACTTGTCTGTTTTTAGCACTCATAATTCTCACTAGCTCTCAAGCTACCGCGCGCGCGTGTGTATATAGTATGTAGATGTTTTGTAATCGATATTTCATACGTATATTTATTTATAACGCACATAAACAGGTGGATCATTGTAAATGAGTTTCTGATTTATTGTGGTTGTCAGGCACTGCGTATTAAACACAACATGCTCATTAGAAAGCTGAATTCGGTTCTCATAGCACACTTTATCACCCTGCTTTATTTCTAATGATTCACCCACCGCAAATCAGATGGAACAGTGCAGTATTTACGAGGGTTAGTCTATAAATGGTGTTTTGTTAATCATTATGGAGCATGCTCCTTGTGGATCTTCCGACACTGTTCAGAGTCCAGCTCTTACCGCCGACGCTATCTCGGTTGTAGAAAAGGGTTAGTACAGGGAAACGTTGTAGACAGACATGGCAGTCGGATCGAGTCCGATTTAAGGATTTCCGAAAATGTCCGTGCTTGAAAATCTAGCGCTGTAATCCAGTACAAACCTAACTTTTGTGCCGAACTGACCTGGCTCCGGTCTGGACATGAACTGATGTGCCCGCCCCGTGAAGGAAATGAACCAATCAGCACGCGCGGAGCATATGATTGACATCCCAATGATCAGTAGCCAGTGAGCAGATCCCAAAGCAGAGCTCAAGCACCAGAAGCGGTCTCCCGAGACGTCCTCTAGAAATTAGACGCAACTGGTGTTTCTCTTGCACACGCCGCAGTTACAGTCGTCTCACAATCATGTCCCGAGGGCGATATTGGATTATGAAATCGAATAATTCTCGCATGGAGTTTCAAAAGCTTTATTAAAGCGGTTCCTGGCTGCGTCCCAATGCCTATACTACCGCACTAAACAGTACACCCGCAGAATACAGCACAAAGCATGGTTGCTTAAAAACTACCGTACTGAACAGTGTACAGTGTTAATATTGGGTTTATCCGCTTGTCCACTAAAACAATTGGCGGTTGAAAGTGCAACGCATTTTGTCTAAGATTTTTAAGCCTTTATTTAGTTCTTTGCAATCAAATGCAAATTTTATATTGACATTTTCCTTGCCCTAGGAGATACCCATTATTTTTCTGTTGTAATGCAGTTGGGTTTGTTATGTAGGTCAGGCCCGGCTTAAGCAGCTTTACTGAACCTGCGTCAGCTTAAGCTGAAAGGAATTTGAGCAGAGCCCTCCCCTATAGGCGTGGGCCTAATCGAGGCTGGCCTAGTTAAGCCTGATTTTTTCCCCCTCACGTTTGTCAGCGTGGAGAGTGTGTGTGGCTGTGTAACAAAACCAGCACAGGAACTCTCGCACGTGCAAGTGTTTTCAAGAGAAAGACAAAGAGACAGATAGTCCAGGGCAAAAAGCCAGGGAGAAGA